>NC_034592.1:162352748-162507778 GCF_900095145.1 Mus pahari | reverse complement strand
TTTATTATTATATCTAAGTACACTGTAGCTGTCTTCAGATGCACCAGAAGAGGGCATCAGATCTCATTACGGATGGTTGTGAGCCACCATGTGGTTGCTGGGATTTGAACTCAGGACCTTCGGAAGAGCAGTCCATGCTCTTAACCACTGAGCCATCTCTCCAGCCCTGGGCAGCCTCTTTAAAGAGCCAGGCTTTAAGGTCTGGACGGCAAGTAGGTGGAAGTGCAAGTCTTTCTCTCAGCCTGCAGGAGCCATTCTCCTGTGCTGGTCATGGCTGACAGCCATTGGGTCCTCTTCTCTCAGTGGTGGGGATTGCTGCTGCTGCTGTAGACATAAGTACAGAGCATCCTGTGACTCACAGGTTGTCTTGGAGTCCCCAAAGGGTCAAGTGTGACTATGTTTAATTCTAGCACTGTCACCAGTCTGTCGACATCGTTGCCCCTCAGCTGTGTGTACCGCTCCCTCTCGACATTCCTTATCACTCCCCTGGTTCACTCAGGGGCCACAGAGTGAAGACCATCCCTGTAGGCCTCGGGTGGCCACGATGAAGATGTCGTGTGAGCATCAAGCCCTACACTGACTTGCTCTATCTCCATCTTAGAGCCTCCAGGCCCTGCACAGGGAGGAGCTGGCCTCCAGGTCTGTGTGAGAGAGACGGTGGAATGGACGGGTCATGTGGCCAGTCTGATCTGGCCTCACAGGGCTCCTGTGTGCAGGGCTGAGTGACCCAGAGTCATCTGTTCTCTGTTGTTACGGTTTGGATTTTTAATGTAGATATATAAAGCGCTTGTTAACAAGAAAAGCCTCCGCATTCTTCTTGGATACACCCATGACTCAGCCACTGTGGCCAGTGGTCTCGGCCTGCTAACCTTGCACAGCAAGTCTTCTAAAGTGCTGCCGCCCTTTAAGTCAGGAGACCCTGATCAGACACTCCATGTCCTTGCGGAGGAGTTTGCCACTCAGGCAAGAGTCAAGAGTTTGGCTGTGTTTTCCAGTCTATGTCAGGGCCTCAAACTGACCTGGATTTTGTATAATGGTGGTCACACCTGCCCCCTCAGCCCTGATGTGTGCCTCAATGCCATGTAAGCCCTGGCTATCCTAGAATGCACTCTGTACACTCCGTAGCCCAGGCTGGCCTCCAACTCACAGAGTGCTGGGACTAAAGGTGTGCATGGCTGCCACCAGGCACAGTTACTTCTTTTCTTTCTTTCTTTCTTTCTTTCTTTCTTTCTTTCTTTCTTTTCTTTTTTCTTTTTTTTTCTGAGACAGGGTTTCTCTGTATAGCCCTGGCAGTCCTGGAACTCACTGTGTAGACCAGGCTGGCCTCGAACTCAGAAATCCGCCTGCCTCTGCCTCCCGAGTGCTGGGATTAAAGGCGTGCATTTCTAATGGCCGTCATACATCAGGCTGTTACTTGCTTCCCACTGATGTTGGTATTAGTTCCTACAAACTGTGCTAAAGGCTTCTTAGGGACCACAGGAGGCAGGCAGCAGCACCAGGAAACTCCCAGGGGCAGCTCACTGTCCTCCCTGAGCTGAGACAGCACAGCACATCAGTGGTGAAATAAGATCTGGGGCCACCTTGCTGATAATGCAATGTCCCATGATCCCTGTGAATAAGACTCAGGCCTAGACCCATCTGTGCCAATGTGAGGCAGGAACTTGGAGTCCTGGGATAACCAGCCCCTGAAGTGTGGAGTCCTGGTGGGCAGGGCAGGGGCACTTGTAGGCCTGAGAAGATTCTAGAAGGTTAGTCCTATGGCAGCTATAGAACTAAGGCCTGTCAGGTTTGGGGTCCAGGGTATTTGTGTCTTCCAACTGCCCATTGCCCAACCCAGCCCTTCCAGGGCCACACCAGACCCTGCTGCTGAGATTGGCAGGTCTAGGCCAGGGGGATGGAGAGAGAGACAGACAGATACATGGGGACAAAGAAACAAAACCAGAGAGAGACAGAAACTGTAATAGAGACAGAGAGAAATAGACACGGGTAGAGGTAGAGACAGGGAGGCAGAAAGCAAACCAGAGAGTCAGAGCCACGATGAGGAAGGTTAGGAGAGGTGGAGGGAGCAGGTGGGCAGAGGGGCTGCTCTTGGCAAAGAGCAGAGGCTGCTGGGCCCACGCAAAGAATTGTCTGATGGGTGTGAGACGGGGTAGGCTGACCTCCAGTTGTGTTTTTGCCAGTGCAGAAAATCTGGCCGTTTGAATTCGAGGACCCCATCCTCCCAAGGTCCTGTTGGGTGGCTCCCCTGCTGGGCTATGGCCAGGACGCCAGGGTCCATGGGAAGCGCTGTGACAGCTCAGGAAGCCTTGCCCCTGCTGGAGTCAGGCTCTGCCCTCAGAACATTCCTCCTGAGCATAAGCCTCCTGGCCATATAAGGCCGCCTGTGGGCACTTCTCTCAGGCCCTCACCCCCACCTACCCCATGGGAGCCAGTTTGACCAGCCAGGACAGGGAGGAGGAGCCTGTTGGAGCATTGGTACTGGGGGCAAGTACAGGACAGCTTTGGGGCTGAGCACAGCATTCCCAGATGCCACTGCTCTTCCACTGTGTCTCTCTTGCCCTCTCCACATGGGTTTGAGCCTCAGCCTTCTCAGGGTAGCCATCTAGGAGGTGGTGCGGATGGGGTAGGGAAGACAACAGATCCTGCATCTTTTATCTTAGCCAGTTGCCAGAAGACCCCTTGGTGCTTTCTCTACTTGGTAGTTTCCTAGGGGCAGACTCACCATGAAAGGACAGCCCCCCCCCTTTTTTTCCCTAGGCCTATAGTCTATCCCTTCCCAGGAAGCTGGTGGGCCTTGAAGGACTTGACTTGTCTCTCAGGCAAAGGGCTGGGTCTCTTGAGCAAGCAAGCTGGCAGGTAGAGGTGTGTCTATACTCTGGCAAGGATACTTCTGGGAGGCCCCTCGTTCCAGTTCCTGAGACACCCCACACTCTACCCCAGGCTGGGAAATGGCTGGATCTACAGGAAAATTATCGTGGTGTAGTATGAGGGGTCTCTTTGGGAGCTCAGATCTTCCTCAAAACTCGTACAGTTTTCCTCTAAGAACTGCCAGGGCTTGGAGCAGGGGAACCCCAGGACCTGATCCATTACTCACTGGGCTCTGGGTACCTCATCCTATCTGCTGATGGCTGGTCCAACTCAGATAAACTCATCGAGGTTAGGAAACCTCAAAACAGGACCCTGAATTCTTCCTTTTTTGTTTGTTTTGCTTTTGAGACAGGGTTTCCCTGTGTAACCCTGGCTATCTTGGAACCGTCTCTTTGGACCAGACTGTCCTTGAACTCACAGAGATCTGCCTGCTTCTGCTTCCTGAGTGCTGGAATTAAAGGCATGTACCACCACTGTCCATTTGGACTATGATTTCTTTTCTTTCTTTCTTTTTTTTTTTAAAGATTTATTTATTTATTTTATGTACGTGAGTACACTATAGCTGTGAGCCTTCATGTGGTTGTTGGGAATTGAACTTAGGACTTCTGCTCACTTCAGTCAATCCCACTCCCTCCAGTCCAAAGATTTATTTATTATTATAAATAAGTACACTGTTACACTGTAGCTGTCTTCAGACATCCCAGAAGAGGGTGTCAGATCTCATTACAGGTGGTTGTGAGCCACCATGTGGTTGCTAGGATTTGAACTCAGGACCTTCAGAAGAGCAGTCAGTGCTCTTACCCGCTGAGCCATCTCTCCAGTCCCTGGACTGTGGATTCTTTTTTTGTTGTTGTTGTTTTGGGTTTTGTTTTTGTTTCCAAGACAGGGTTTCTCTGTGTAGCCCTGGCTGTCCTGGAACTCACTCTGTAGACCAGGCTGGCCTCGAACTCAGAAATCTGCCTGCCTCTGCCTCCCAAGTGCTGGGATTAAAGGCGTGCGCCACCACGCCCGGCAGGACTGTGGATTCTTGAACATCATATTAACCACTTTGTGGAGACCTTCCTAGGTTGGGTACCTGCTATAAGCTTGCCCTTCTCTACAGGGCATCCAGCTAAAGTTACACCTTCATCTACCCATGGAGAAGAGAAGCTGGGTAGTGAGAGAAACCTTGAGGAGCCCTGTGTAAAGCCTGGGGACCTGAGCCACCATTACTCAGTCCCCTGACACCTAATCACTCCCACCTCCACCTCCCATCAGGCCCCCACCCATGGGCAATGAGGACTTTGGGTCAGGCCTGCAGTGGTTACCGAGGGCTCTGGGAAGGGAGTTCATTGCCTACAGAGGTGATGGATCTGCTTGAACTAGGTTCCTCGTGTGGAAATGAGGCAGTCTACTGTATGCCCATTTACATATGTCTCCATGGTGCCTGGGCCTGAAGGTTCTGAGGAACCATGAAGGGAAAAGTCGCTGCTAGTTTCCAGACCCCGTCTCAGACCAGAGACGCCTAGCAGCCCCCAGCCCCATCATTATGGGTACGGGGACCAGGAGACTTTTGAGCCGTTAGATCAGATAGCTAGCCTTGCAGCAGGGTTCTCCAAGCCTGGGGGAGGGGTCTCAGGGTAGCACGCCCCGGGGACCTCCCTCTTACCAAGCTTCCCAGCTCTGTCTCAAAGACAGTGCTGATGGAGGGACATGATGTGCTACTCTGCCAAGCGGTGGCCAACAGAGGCCAGATGCTGTCCTTTGGGTTTACGACATCCTGATGTCAGCTTCTCAGGGCTGTGACTCCCTTTGGCATCTGTCCAGTCTGAATCTTTGGAGGACAGAGCTGGATCTTGCTGACAGCAGTTGCCAGGATCAGCCTTGCCGCTGGCTCCTGGCTGCCTTCCATGGGCAGGGCCAGAGGTTCTACCACCAGCTCTCTAAAAGGGCCTCAGCGCAGCCCCGAGAAAGGGAATGCGGCTTCCAGTCTGCCTTTTCTCCGAAGCGTGTCCCCATGGAGACACACATCCTGGGCCTTGGAACTGGACCCTCTTCCTGGCTTGTCTAAGCAAGAGGTAGTTAGAGCTAGCTCTCTACGAGGGTGTGGCAGCCACCTGAAGTCTGGGGCCCCGGGGCCTGTCTACTGTTGCTTGTGACGCCTAGTGACACGCTTGAGTGTGAGCAAGGGTTATCCTCTTGTCCTCTGGGCAGCCCCAAGGTGGGCTTCTAGGACTGAGTGGGACAGCTCATGTTGGTTTTGTTTCCAACAGCTGCCCCCAGGTTGGGTGGCTTAGGGGCTGATGTGTAGCCCTGGAATGCCGTTGGAATAGAACCCTATGCCAGGGCAGGAAGAAACCATGCCAGACTTCTTCCCCAACAAACTGCAGCTGACCTCTCTGCCTTCCTCTGAGCCTGGGCCTTGGTGAGGGCCACCCCTGACATACGTCCCTCTCTGGGCCAGCTTACTCCTTCTCCCCACAGGACAGGACCCTCTGATGTTGTCTGGATTGTCAGGAAAAAGGGGTCAGCTTTGGGAACTGGTACCCAAAAGATCCCAAAAGGCATGCCTGAGAACAGAAGTAGCTGATTTAACTCATTCTCTGTTTAGAACTGTGTGCTAATGACTAAATCCATCCATGTGACCTCAGTTTCTCCATCCACAAGGAAGAAAACTGGCTGTGTTGTCAAAGGAAGTGAAAGGAAGATACGGGCCCACTCTAGTGAATACTGGAAGCTGGATCTGGTCAGCAGGGGATGGGTACAGAGATGGAGTGGGCAGAGTACCCTACCCACCCTCGTGGGATATCTCCTCCTGCTCCATTCCCGAGCTCCAGCTGCTCCCTCCTGGCCCAGGCAGACCAGCTGCCACAGGGTAGTGTGTGGACACCTCACCAGACCCGTGCCACAGAGTCCTCTGCCCGCATCACCCGCCCCGTCCACCACCAGTTGCTCTTGGGCCAGCTGTCTGCTGGGAAGTAGCTAGCTTGGGGTTAACCCTCCAGATGCTGGCTGTCAGGCTGACTTCTCAGCCATCTGCCCTCTCTCTTTCACTGGCCGGTCCTCTGGGACCAATCCAAAGTACACCCTGCCTGGCCACTAGGGGGCTCAGAGGAGTCCTGGCACAACCTTTGCCCTCTAGACTCACTTGAAGTCAGCAGGCTATCAAGCTCGTAGGTCAAACGCTTTAGTAATGTATCTCTCAGCCTCAGGCTATTAGGACCCCCAGCTGCTAAAGGGGGTAGAGGCAGGAACCAGAACGGCTTCCTGATGGGCATGGAGGACTTCTAGGCAGTAGTAGGGTGGGGCCAGCCATCTGGGAACCTGCTACTGCCCCAGCTGTGCCTCACACGGGGGTCATAAATCAGCTCCTGAGCCTACTCTACTGAATTCCAGATTCCTCCCTGTCTCCCGCCCTCTCTGGAGCCAGCCCCTCCCCCACACCAAGCCTTCGAAGCAAAGGGAAGCGGCTGCCTTGCCCTCCCCCAGGTGGAAAACTAATAGTGAGGTTAGAGGAATTCCGGGGAGGGAAAGTGGAGGCATCCAGGGAGGGCAGCTTGTCTTGACCTCGCGTTTTCAACTGAGACTGGGGTCCTCCCAGCCCCTTGGGGTTTAAGATTTGTAGGAGGCTGGGGGTAGTCAGGAGGGCAGGAGGATGGTGCAAACTTTCCAGACAACTACGGGTCAGAGCCGGGCCAGGACATGATGGCAGTGTTTCAGGAACTCACTGGGACCCTTGGGATTATCCAGAAGGCCCAGCAAGATGGGAGTCCTACCCCAAAACACGAGATGGTGGCCTGGCTAGGAGATAAGGCGAGTTGCTAGTCCTGCTACTGAGTCCGACCTCTACTCCCCCGGGGGCTTTCCTATTTGGTCCTAGAATCCAAGGGGAGGGGATCCAGTGGCTGTGGCTGAAGCAGACATGAGGTACACAAGCATCTTAGCTAAGCCTCTAGGACACTCAGTGTTTGCAACTCAGAGCCTGGCAGATCAATTGGAGCCCACCGTACCCCAGAAACACAGGCGCTAGAGGCACGGCTTGCTTAAAAGATGTCTAAGCAAAGTCTCCGCTTCCCAAGGAGCCTATGGGGTGTCACCTATAGGCCTATGAGCATCCTTGGATATGTTCCATGGGTGGGCGCCTGTCATTTCTTTGCTCTTGTATTGATCCCCTATTGCAGAGGCGTTTAAAACCCGATAGGGGTAGACAGGGCTAAATCCGACCTAACAAGGGAGGAAGTAGGGGGTCTTCTCCTCACTCCCCCACCATTTGCAGATCACATCCCCTCTGGGTCCCCACCCACAGCTACACACAGTTTATTCAAACACCAACAGGGAAGGAAGAGAGTAACAGGCTAGGGCAACGGGGAGGCGCCAGGTGGCTGAGACCTGTTTGAAGTTAGGGAAACAGAAAGGGGAGCTGCTGGGCGGGTAGAGGCAGGCCCGGCATGCTGGGGTCCTGAACATCCACGGAAAAAGCAAGGTGTCTCCGTGGGGATCGAAGCCACGACCTGGGAGAGAGGAAAGGCTCAGTAGCGCTAAGTTCCCACGGCCTGGCCGGCGGCCAGCAGGTGCCCCTTCCAGGACGCTGGTCTGGCCGGGGTCGGAAGGGTTAAGGTCCCCAGGCCGCCCCCGTCTCTTGTGCCCTCCTCCAACCCCCTCTCCAGGGCATAAGGCTCGGGCGCCAGGGCGGGCCTGGGCGGGGCCTGACGTCCGAGGACAGGCGGGGCCAGCCGGGCCGGCCGCCCCAAACTAGACTTGCCGGGCTCCTGCGGTGCGCGCTGTCCCTAGAGCCGCAGCCCCCAGCAGGAAAATGGCGAAGCGCGGAGGGCAGCTCTGCGCGGGGAGCGCACCGGGCGCTCTTGGCTCCCGGAGCCCCGCGCCGCTGCCGCTGCTGCTGCTGCTGACTGGACTGGCGCTGGGAGGCGAGGCGCGCACTCCCGGGGGCGATGGCTTCAGCCTGCACCCGCCCTACTTCAACCTGGCGGAGGGCGCTCGCATCACCGCGTCCGCGACCTGCGGCGAGGAGGCCCCGACGCGCAGTGCCTCACGCCCCACTGAGGACCTCTACTGCAAGCTGGTTGGGGGTCCGGTGGCCGGCGGAGATCCCAATCAGACAATCCAGGTGAGCGCGGCACAGAGGAGCTGGTTACACCATCCTGTGGTGTTTCACCTCTAACGCTTGAACCCAGCCATCTCGTAGGGGCTCCCAGTGTTGGGGGGGGAGAGTAAGTACGGACTGACTCTCCCACCAAGACTCCCTGGCCCCATGTTTTGATGGAGTAAGAGGGACCCTGACGCGGCCACCGAAACTCGTGCAGACCCGGCACGTGCCTCTGGAAGAACCAATGAAGTGTCCGACTCGCGGGCCGAAGGCCCTTGGGGCCGGTGAAGCTCGGGTGGGGGGAGGTGACCTAAGCAGGAGGGGACCGGTGATCAGTCCCCGGCAGCCGTAAGTCCGGGATCCCTGCGTGGGCGGAACTTGGCCTGGGTTCCCGCTGACTGTGAGGAGGGGGCGGGAGCTCCTTGTTCCCCCGGGACAGGCTAGAACCTGTTGGCCTCCCGGATGGGGACAGAATGAGCGCGGAAGCCGCACCATCGCCGGTTTCTCCTGGTGTTGGGTCTCACTGTCTCAGCCAAAAGTTGAAGCTTCTCTTCTTGGGATCTGGGAGTTTCAGAGGGAGGTGGAGAGAGCAGGCAGGCAAAGTTTTAATTGAGCGCTAACACCTGTGGGCCATCGTGGATGAGCCCCCTGCCCAGCAGGTGGTAGGTTCTTGGGCTTCAGTCTCCCGGGAGATGTGGATTCTGTGCCTAAAGCCTCTTCTGAGCCCTGCCTTTCAGGCTGAGCCGGCAGGTGGGCCACGTTGTCCCGCCGCAGGACTCCTGCTTCGTGTTAGGGACCTAAGGAGTTGGGAGCCATAAGGGCCTGGTAACTTTAGCTACCTTCTCTAGGGACCTGCTTCCACGTTCCTGGAAGGAGGCTGGCGAGGAAAAGAATAGCTGAAAACCGATTCGTCGGGGTGGAGAAAGGAGAGCGATGAAGGAATTCAGCTCAGTTCACTGGTTTACCTGGCCACCACTCTCCTTGCCTGCCCACCCTGCTTGTCCTCCGGCCTCCAAGTGGGGAGGGGGAGTTGAGAAGGCCCGTCTCCCTGCGCTGTGGTTCCCTTGCAGTCTCAGAGTAAAAGCAGGTGTGGGCCATCAGAGACAGGGAAACTGAGGCCTGGGAAGGTACAAACGCTTGTTTTTGAAGCTTTACAAGTCAGAGCAGGATCTGCCTGAGGCGAACGTTCAGAAATGAGGTGCCTCTCAGGTGCCTCTAGGCCAGTGTTGCTCAGGGAGTTGAGTCTCAGGAGGGGGCCCTGTAGGGATCTGTCCTGACCCAGAGGGACTGCCTGGGCCCCCAGGGCCCTCATCTCTGCTTACATAGTAATTGTTATTCTCTGGGACGGGAACTCAAGTCCTTTTGCACATCCCGGACCACCGTTCCCCGCTCTACCCGTACACAGGCCTTCTCGGAGGGTCAGTGGCTCAGATGGATCTGGTTCCGCACAAATTGTTATTACCTCTTTATAGTGGCAAAGGTCCAGCCAGGTGGTCAGAAGTTACAGCCCCTCTGTGCTGCACCTCCTTGGTGAGAAAGTAGAAATTGCAGCTGCTTCAGCAATGGCTCACTAACAAGGGGTTAGGCATGAGACTCACAGATTGACCCCAAGAAGTCAGGGACCCTTTAGGGCCACAGAAGAGGGACATCCCAGATAGGAGCCCAGAGTCCTACAGGGCCTCTGGGCAAGATGGAGAGTGGCTTGATTCCCTGCCCTCCCTGTGGGCATCACAACTCTGCTGGCCTCACAGAGGGCGTGACTCAGTGGAAGGGAAAGTCCTAATCAGCTCCTATGTTTCCTAGTTCTGTTCCTGGCAGGACCCTCTGCGCCAGGGGGTGGAGGAAGCCTAGTTTCCCAGCCCTGTCTGCTGTGAGCCAGAGGTCAGTGGGGGACCTGACCTCTGGTTGCTTGTGGCTTACTGCTCAGCGAGGAGCTGATTGGAGATTCTCACTGAGGTTTCCCAATTCTCTAGCCCTCTCTGTTGGCTTGAAGAAGGCACACACTGACTGCCCTGGGCTCCTGGGCTCCTGGCCCACCTTGTATCCCTGAGCCTGGGCCTGACTCCTGGGGCAGTATGATCATGTGCCTCATGGTCTGGACCACAAGAAACCTCCCTAGAGCCGGGCGTGGTGGCGCACGCCTTTAATCCCAGCACTCGGGAGGCAGAGGCAGGTGGATTTCTGAGTTCGAGGCCAGCCTGGTCTACAGAGTGAGTTCCAGGACAGCCAAGGCTATACAGAGAAACCCTGTCTCGAAAAACTAAAAAAAAAAAAAGAAACCTCCCTAGGAGGCATGCTCACTCCACCCTGCTTGGCACCTGTGGGGCAGGGTCCTCTCAGGGTCCTACTCTGTTCTGCTCCATGCTGTGGCTCTGAGAGCTGGGGACACACAGGTTGCAGGTAGGGGAATCATCATTTAGGATTGACAGAATGGCTCATTTAGGGTTATGATTGTCCTAGCTCCTCTGAGCCACAACCTGGGGGTGATGGAGCAAGGAAGGTGTGTCTAACACCAGGGGCCCCAGGAGAACTAGCCTGATAGTTTGTGTGATGGGATAAACATAGCAGACAGTGCCTGGCAGGGTGCAAGTCAGCTGGAGTGGTCCAGGGGATGATATCTAAACCAAGATCCAGAGAGCACCATGCTCTCTCTATACAGGCCGCCTGGCAGGAGCTCCCCAGAGGTCAATGCATGGGGTTTGGGGAGCCACAAACAACCCTAGGAATGGGTGCATAAGGCAGAAATCTGGAGCTAGCTGGACTTCCAGGGAGGCAAAGCCTACCATCTGTACGTGGGGACGGGAGGCTGTTCCCAATTGGGGCCACTGAGACCTCCCAATCGGGGCCAGGGTTCTCCCACACCCCAACCTCTTCAGAAAGTTCTGTTCTGTACCCTTAGTCTGGGAAGGGTAGGGTCACTTTCTGGGCCACAGTCCTGTCACGTCTCCAGTGCTTCTCCAGTGCGGTCTCCAGTGCGGTCTTTGTGTTGGACAGGTTTGGTTTCCCTGGAGTATAGGGGGCGGGGGCTCTCCTGGCCAGGATCCATGGCCCCGCCCCTCCCACACCAGGAACAGCCACCCAGGGCTCTGCTGGGACTTCCTACAGGCCCCAGCAGGTGGCTAGGCTGTGACTGAAGCAGCTGCCAGGCCCTGTGTGTGATCCTGGCGGTGGCATCTTCAGCAGCGCCACACTACCCCTGCCCTGCAGATGGGGACACTGAGGGTCCCAGGGCACCTTGACTTGGCTTTGTCCCAGAGGGCAGAAATGGTGGCTGGGAGTCCCAGGCTCTGCTACCACTGCCACTTGGCGGGAATATTTACATTCTAGCTGCATCCCATCCCCTCCCATCCCCCAAACCTGCTTAATTCTTGTCTCTGGAGACCCAATCTAGGAGGTACTGGACTGCTGGGTGTGTCTCCAGGCACAGACTGGGAGCTGGGGGCATCTGATTCCCCCATGAACCCTCTTCTCCAGGTGACCCTTCTTCCTGATAGCGCTACCTTTCATACTCTTTCATTCCTACCCCCGTAGTATCAACCCCTCCATCCCCCTCCCTCATCCCTACTACCAACCCCATCCCCCAATCCCATATTGTCAACACCCTCCCCTTCCCATACTATACTATCAACCCATTCCCCATCCCTACTACCAAGTCCCTGGTGGTACAGTGACCACCAAGGAGAGCGGTAGGTGGGAGGGGTGGGGCGATCTTACCTGCTTTTGCCTTCTTGGCTCTTTGGCTGCATCAATCCTTGAGCCTTTCCAGTAGCCAGCTCTCTGCCCAGAGCGTACTCCCTTTACCCCAAAGACCTCTGAAGCTGCCTTCCCATTGAGGCTTGCCTTGATTTTTCTCACCTAAAGCCAGTGTCCCCTCAGACGCTGTTTCTGTAGTGTGAGCCATACCTCTTGACTGACTGAAAGATGAGGAGCTGGAGGTTGAGAACGGAGAACAGTGTTGTGGGGCCTAAGGTTCACATGGCAAGATGGTGGCTCTCGAGGAGAAAGGGGGTGCTTAGCCCTTCTTGGTCATCTGGTTACCTTCTCCCTGCAGGGCCAGTACTGTGACATCTGTACAGCTGCCAACAGCAACAAGGCACACCCTGTGAGCAACGCCATCGATGGCACGGAGCGCTGGTGGCAGAGCCCACCCCTGTCCCGTGGTCTGGAGTACAATGAGGTCAACGTCACGCTGGACCTGGGCCAGGTAAGGTTCATTTTTGGTGAGGTCACCGTCCGGGGAGACAAAGCCCAGGGCTGGCAGGGCTGCTGGGAGCAGGGCCAGCACAGGCAAAGGACTGTGGGTGGGTGTTATAAAGTATAATGTGGCTGCCGGTGTGGGGAGAGGGTACCTGATGGGCCCATGCCAAGGTGTCACACCATGAGACACACCTGGTATAAGGGAGGTTTATTTGAGGGAGGGGAGTGAGAACCTTGTAGAGGTAGACAGACAGGAGCAGAGCCATGAGGGTAGAGCCGGGAGGTCAGAAAAAGACAGAAAGAAAGACAGGGGGAAAGAGAGAGAGAGAGACCAGCTGGGAACACAAGGGAATAGAGAGAAAAGGGGGCGGGGTAGCAAGCAGCCCTTTTATATGCCGCCTGGTGTGCCACCCACACCTGGTGGCAGATAATGTCTGCCGTAAGCCGTTGCTAGGTCCTTGGGTGGAGTCTAGCGGAATTGCCTGTACGCCAACAGTGGGCATCTTTGTTCTTCAGTATCCCCGGATGTACATGGGCAAAGCAGGGAGTGAATGGGACACCACCAGGTGCCACACCAGTGTTGGTATGGCCAAGTGCTGACCGCACGCCACACGGAGGCGTGGCAGACCTGCTTGCCCCCACCCCCCCTGTCCTGAGAGGCTCCCTGGTGTGTTTACTCTGAGGAATTCTTGGTGGAGATGGGAGGGGCGCAGGAATGTGGAGGAAGCTGGGTAGAAATGGACATTCCTGAGATACCTGTGCTCTGGTGACCACCTTTGGGTCAGGGAATCAGTGACTGAACCCACACTGCCAGCTCTGAGCCCTCATAGGCCCTTCAGGCTCTGGTTCAGGCAGGAGGGTAGCTCAGGCTGTTTCTCAGTGATATGCAAGCCACCCAAAGGTGAACAGGGCCTGGGGACTCTGGTGTCTCTCCAGGACTGGGCCACACTCACACAGCTGTGTCTTAGTCCACTGGAATCCTGGCTTGTGGGAACGGTGAACATGTTGAAGTTCTCTGGGACCAGAGTGAGGGTGTGTAGACGAGACTGGGCTGGGGCTGGTTGATCCTACACACTATTCTGCCAGTCCAGAGACTTGTATCTCCATGCCTACCACGAAACAGCTGGCCTCTGCTCCTTCCTGGACCTGTGTGCCTTCTGCCACCTGAGGTGAGGTAGGTCTCCACAGGTAGCCAGCTGGAGAGCAGGCTGGGTCTCGCAAGTGGTTTTGAACTTCAGGGGAACCGATCCACAACTGTGTTCCAGCAGCCAGTGTAGAGAAGAAGGGGAAAGGGAGGAGGCCACTGCCCCGGGGCTGTCTGGTTTGGTCTCCATCTCCCAGCTTTCCATCGTCTGAATTCCTGTACCCTGGAGCTTAGGGGTTCTCAGGAGCCACTTGAACCTTAAGCCACTTTCTTCTTTGGCACAGAAGTGGGACTCCCACGGGAGGGCGTGTGTGTGAACCGTCTGTCGGTGTGGGTAGGGTAACAAGTGGTACCCGTGCTCTCCTTCCCTGTCTTGCCTGGCTGCACCTTAGGAGGCAGGAGTTGGGGTAGCGCTGAGGAGAGGGGACCCTATCTCCATGGCAACCTCAGATTGCCTACAGAGCAGGTGGGCACTATGCCCAAGTGTTGTGTGGGAGGGGGAACAGCGGTGGACTGCCTTCCTGACAAAGTGTGGACTCTGTACCTCCAGGGCCCAGAACCATCCTCACATCTCTTCCTTGGGCCTTGGGTTGTTCCAAGCTAGGAGAGAGCTTCATGCATGGGCATCTTGTCTCTCTAAGCCTCAGTTTTACCATGAGGCAGGGGAAGGACAGCCTTTCCATCCACGTCTGAGAAGAAAGAACCCACCACCAGTCTCCTCTCTCCCTGTCCACTACAGCCCCTGTCACGGCTGGCCCAGTGGCTGCCAGTCATGGCAGGGGCAGGAAGCTCTGGGACTGGGGCAGGCAGACTGACTCCAGCGTTTCATGGGGAAGTTCTTCCTGGGTTCTGTGCTGCAGGCCTGGGAGGTCCTCTAAGGCGCTAGCCCTGGGTCTAGCCCTGGGCTGCGGCTCCTTCAGGAAGCATCAGGAAGCGCCTGGCCAGGCGCCTTTGTTCTGGTGAAAGCGGATGCCCTGGGAAGGGGGTGGGGGTGGCTGGCAGGGAGCCTTACAGGCTGGGGAGGGCGGGCTGGACTGCTAGACTGCCCTGGATCTTATGCCCTGGTGTGTGAGTCCAAAGCTGGCACTGAACTTAGAAGGACTGGTCCCCACGACACCTGTCTGGGAGCATCCAGGACACCTAGGAGAGACTGGGCACTTACTGGAGCTTGAAAGAGGAGTCTTTCTGTTGGGGAGGGTCCCCTGTAAGAGGTTTCGGCTGAGGACAAAGGAAGTTTCCTGAAACCCAGCCTGATTTGCCAAGGGTTGCAGGGGGACTTTTTTTTTTTTTTTTTTTTTATATCTCCTTGTGTTTATCTGGAAGTTTCTGGGGCCCAGTAGTCAGTCAGGTTGCTCTCTCCAGAGTCCGACCCTGTGCCGGGGAACCAGGCTCAGGCCTCACGGCAAACCCCCAGCAGGCAGGGATGAGTTGGCCCGTGTCCTCTTCCTCCATCGTCCCCCTCGAAACCTGGCTGCATGGGGTTATCAGTGTGGTTCCTCTTCGCCTGTAGCATCAGCTCCCCTTCCCTGGACAGCTCAAAGAGGTGAGGAGTGTTGGTCTCCTTCCTGATATAGGGCCTTCTGTTCTTCCTTCTAGTGTGCAGGCTACATAGGTCCCAGCCCCAAAGGCCTTGAACTGCAGGACACAACTGGAGGTGCCAAGCTGAGGGCAAGGAAGGGGGTGGTCTAAACAGGGACAATGAGGGCACTTAGGATGAGGGCTGAGCTGGTTAAAGCTGGTTAAGGCTAGGATGAAGGACCTGTGCCCCAGGGATGGCTTTATGACCCAGATCTTGCCCCCTGACCCAAGTTGTCTTCTCTGGGACTGGGACAATGATGTGTGTGCGAGGTGGCACATGGACCGTCAGGTGTCCTGCAGTCTTGCCCTGTCTTGCTTCCCTCGGGTTGGGGCTCCATGGATAGGTCTCGGGCCGCTTGCTAGTGGTCATGAGGCTAAAGCTTCTGGCATGGCTCCCTGGGCCTGGCTGGGCACACAGCCATGTGGCCAATGTCCCGAGACCGCTTGGGTTGTCCAGGGAAGTGGCAGGAAGTGTAGTCATGGCCAGGCTTAAGTTACAAGTTACAGAGTCCAGTGGCCAGGACAGGTGCAGGGTTGTGCCAGTCTGACTCCTTGAGCTGGACTCGAAGGGGTAGGGTCTGTGCAGGCAGGTTCTCAGACCAACCCTAGGTTGGAGCCACCTTCCTTCCTTCCTGCTTGCTTCATTCTCACACTGCATGCATACCTATCCATCTATCTTCTTCTCCCCCAACCCCTTCTGCCTCCCTTTAGGTCTCCTCTGCCAACCTCCCTCCCCCACGTCTCCTCTCCTCTTTTCCCTCTGTGGCCTCCTCCTACCCACCCCTTCCCCCTTTTCACTCCCCCCTGCTCAGGAGAGGACCCAGCCCAGGGCTGTGGATACTCTGGCTGCTCCTTTGCTGCCACACCGGCTCTCGGTAGCCACATACTGCTGGCTCTCGCACGGTGGTCCCTTCGCACTCTGAATAGAGTGATGCACACTCCTAAGTCACCCTCTCTGACCCCCATGCCTCCACCCCCCATGCCCTGGTAACCCCCGAAGCCTTCCTGTTTTCTGTGGTTTTAAACAAACTCCACTGTGCTGGCCTCTCTGAGCTCACCGTACCTCTCAGTGGAGACTAAACTGTTTGGGTTTCAGCCGTGGGGGGTCCCCTTGGGATCAGCTCTACTTCCTCTGCCCCACTTGATGACCTTCTGGCCTGGCCAGGCTGATCCATAGGCAGGAGGGGCTGAGAGCTCAGGCCAGCTGGGGTGTTGAGGGCTGTTTGGTATCTGCTTAGTTGGGACCCACTAGTTAACAACTTGCTGTCCCCTCTGCCCGTTCTGGGCTTACAATACACCTGTGGTCCCAGGCAGCTATCTGTTCTTGGTGTGTACCACAGTTTTTATTTTTTGTAATTTTTATTAGATAGCATCTCTTGTAGCTCAGACTGGACCTGTTAAGTAGCCTAGGCTGGCCTTGAACATGTTAAGTAGCCAAGGATGACCTTGAACCCTTTGCCTCTCCACCTCCCGAGTGCTAAGATTATAGGCATGAACTACCACACCAACCTCCATCCCTTGCTCTTACTGCATTATTTGACTCTTGCAGTCTGCCCAGGTCCTCACATGCCAGTAAGCAAACACCCCATCACTAAGCGGCACCCAGGTTCCATTTTATTTGTTTTTATTCCTGATTTTGAGTGATGGGCTTGCTTGGTGCCTCCCAGGGCCTTTCCACTCCCCCCACTCTTGGGGTGGAGTCCAACATTGCCTGTTTCTGGACTCCCCGGTCTGTTGAGGGGATGGCTCTGCCTTTTTACCCAGCTGTTAGCCTGAGCAGACCCTATCATGGCTGTGCCAATGCAGCTCTGTCTGGTGGCAGCAGATTTCTAGGTGATCACGGTGGAGAAAGACAGGGACTGAGGGCTGGACTGGACTCCTCAAGGTCTTAGAGGGCTCAGAAGGTCCAGGTGCCCTAACTTGATCTGAAGGGAGTGGTCAGGGCATTAGCCGGAAGCCTGGGGCTAGGAAGGGCTTCCTGCCTCCACCCAGTACCGCCTGGGACCCTGGCCTGTCCCCGGGAATTGGCAATGGGCCTTCTTCCTGCAGGGTCCCGGCTGAGTCACAGGCCACCCGCTGAGTCACTCCACTAGAACTGTGGGTTGGTCCCCTCAGCCCAGGACAGGTCACAGCCACCTACACCCAGCCTGAGGCTCCCTAGACCCTGGGGCCAGGGGAGAACTAGGCTGTAAATTCTGGACAGATCGCAGCTCCTCCCCTGGAGGCGCCAGTTGTAGCCTCCCTCTTGGTGAAGCGGTATCTGCTGGTGAAGCAGTATCTGCGTTTAGGATGTTGCCTGCCAGGAGGTTTACCTTGTGCGTGCCCACATCGCAGGGCTTGGGAGGCTCCCGCCAGTTCCCCTCTCATCCTCACATGTGTGATGTCCAAACCCACTTGCCTTTTTCAGTTTATGTGCATTGGTGTTTTGCCTGCATGTGTGTCTGTGTGAGGGTGTCAGATCTTGAAGTCACAGACAGATGTGAGCTGCCGTGTGGGTGCTGGGATTTGAACCTGGGACCTTTAAAAGAGTAGTGAGTGTTCTTAACTGCCATCTGGCTTTTTCCTTGGCCTTCCTTCCACTCTTGTGTCAGGTGGTTCTAGGGTTAGCGACCTTGGCTCCACCTCTGTCCACTCAGAAGACAAGTCTTATCTTCTCACTGGGGCCCTGGAACCTTCATATCATGGCGTTATAATGTTGGATGCTTCTCTGTGTACCTTTCCCTCTCCCTAGGGTGCAGAAATGGCTTCATAGGGCCACATGGTCCCTTGAACCTGGAGCCTGCCCTGTATTCCCACCCAGGATGGCCAGCTTGGTTCATGGGATGTTCGCCAGCCCTGTCAGGCAGGGTTATGGGCACAACCCCTCCTTTGGAGTCTTGGCCCTGTGAGATCTGGCTGAACAGGGGTAAAGGGGTATGGTGGGCCAAGAGCCTGGCCCTGGCTGCTACCCTGGAGACATGCCTGCCCCAAAATAGCAAGAATTTTAAAAATAACCGGCAGCTTTTGTTTGTTTTTTGCTTTAAAAGACATTTTTTTTTTCCCTCTGCAAAGAGCTGTGCAGCAGCAGAAAGGTCAGGCTGCCTTGGCAGCTGAGAGGAGCAGGCGTGGCAGGGGAGGGGCTGAAGCCAGGGGGCTGTGCCCCTCCCGGGTCATACCTCGGGCACTGCTGTAGTCCTGGGAGCAGGGACTGGGTTGGAGACCAATGAGAGGTGTGAGGGCATAGCCTTCCTGCCCTCCAGTGTTTACGGCGGGCAAGCCCTTGAGGACAGTTGACAGGCTTAGCCTGACAGGTAGACAGAGGTGGGTGGCTAAGTGTATCCCATCCCAGCCCGGGCTAAGAAATTTCCATGAGTCCTACTCTGTCCATCAGCAGCTTGGAATTGGTGTTTGTAAAAGTGCTCTCAGCTGGGAAAAATGCAGGGCCAGCTGACTGGGGAAGGCCAGAGCCTCCAGCGAGGGTGCAGCCGGGGGGGCCGGGCCCAGGGAAAGTCGGGGGTGGGCCCCAGGGACTCACGAGGGCCAGGCTGCCACCTCCCAGGGGCAGCCAGTGTCCCGATTGCTGTCCCTGGCCTGTCTTCTTCACAAGGGTCCCTCTGTCATTATACAATCCCAGACCTGCTTGACCTTCACTTTGGGGCCACAGGGCACAAGAGGCTGTGGTGTGAGGCAGGGTGCAAAGTAAGTTGTCCCTGAAGAGGCCAGAATCCCTCCTCCAGCTGGGTGGGGCATCTCCCTGCCCCCCCCCCCCATTAGGGAAGTGGACAATGACCTCAGAACTGGCAGTCTGTGAATAGGCCTGTGCCCCTACCCTGGGGGAGAGTGGCTGTGCTTGGTCCCACCCCTTTATCTCAGCAAGGACTGCTCAGACTGTGCCTGGGGTCCTGGTGCACTGCCTGGAGTCGGTCAGTCCCTGTGCGTGTGTGTGTGTGTGTGTGTGTGTGTGTGTGTGTCTGTCTGTCTGTCTATCTGTCTGTCTGTCTTTGTGTCTCTGCGACTCTGAGTCTCTGTCTTTGTGTCTCTGTCTGTGACTCTGTGTCTCTGTCTTTTTGTGTCTCTGTGACTCTGTGTCTCTGTCTCTTTGTGTCTCTGTGACTCTGTGTCTCTGTGACTCTGTGTCTCTGTCTCTTTGTGTCTCTGTGACTCTGTCTCCCTGTCTCCCTCCCTTGCCCCCCCTTCTCTGAGTAGTCCTCCCTGTCCTGGAACTAGCTCTGTAGACCTTGCTGGCAGTGAACTCGGATCCACCTGCCTCTCCCTCCTGAGTGCTGGGATTGAAGTCACCGCCACCCAGCTATGAGAAGGACTCTCAGCTGAAGAATTGCCCCCTCAGATTGGCCTGTGGGGCACTTTCTTGACTACGGACTGCTGTGGAAGGGCCCAGAGCACTAGGGGTGGTGCTAGGGGTGGTGCTGCCCTTGGCAGGTGGGCCTGGGTTATTTAAGAAGGGTAGCTGGGGAGACTAGGGGGAACGGACTAGGAAGCAGTGTTGGTTTCTGCCTTGGCTTCCTTCAGTGTAAGATGAAGTAAATCCTTCCTCCCCAAGTTGCTTCCCATTGTTTTTTTTTTTGCACAGTGATGGAGAACAGACCAAGCAAGAAGCTGGCACCAGGGAGAGGGCACTGCTGGGCCGACCTCACCCATGTTGTTTTTGGTGTCTTTATTTTGTGGGAAGAAGGGGGAGAATTTTGGAGTTTTGGGCTCATACTTAATGAACTGCGGGGAAGCCTTTGAAGATAAGGATGCTGAGGGGCATGGAGAGTGGAGGCCCGGTTTGTGAGATTTCAGAGGAGGCTTGAGAGTCCCTCTCAGACTCTATTGGAGTCATGCATGTGGTATTTTGAGTTAGGAATCTGTGGTTTTAGCCTGGCGTCGTGGCACACACCTTTAATCCCAGCACTTGGGAAGCAGAGGCAGGCGGATTTCTGAATTTGAGGCCAGCCTGGTCTACAAAGTGAGTTCCAGGACAGCCAGGGCTACACAGAAACCCTGTCTCGAAAAACAAAAGAACAAAGAAGGGTTATGGCCTGCCTAATAGTGATGGTTTATTTATCAAGTTGATGCAAACTTAGATGTAGAAAAAGAGGAGAAAGAGGGGATCTCAATTGAACTTCCTCCCTCAGACTGGCCTGTGCGAATGTCTGTGTGACATTTTCCTGACTCATGGTTGAAGGTGGCAGAGCCTAACCCAGTGTGAGTGGTGCTACTCTTAGGCAGATGGGCCTGGGTTATTTAAGAAAGGTAGCTGAGAAAGCCAGGAGGGAAGCAAGCCACTTAAAATAGGCAGCGTCTTTCCCTGTCTCTGCTTCAGTTCCTGCCTCCGGTCGGTGCTTCATCGCAGTGACAGAAAGCAAGCTACTACAGCCAGGAGCAGGGGTCCCCCTTCCCCATGGGGTCCTACACACTTTAAGCCTGCTGACCTCCACCTGCTCTTGGTGAGAAGCTGGGGCAACAGATAGCAGGAGGGATCTAACCCTGTGCAGGCCAAGTCTGGCCTGCTCACACCACTGGCCTCCTTAGTTCCAGCGCTTGGAACAGATTACAGCCTGGGTGATGCCCTCTCTCCCCTTTCTTGTTCATCTCACACCAGTCTCTAAGACCTGTGTGTGCGTAGGTGCATTCTTAGCTTTCAGATGTGTGCACGGGCTGTGGAAACCACTCCCTCCCCTTCCTCAGCACAGGGGAGGCCGATCCTGGAGTGGCTGATGCTGGGCTCCCCCTGAAGCATTTAGGAAGGAAGAGAAGCCTGAGGCTAGGCTGCCAGCACTGTGGGCTGAGGTGGGCATGCAGATAGATAGCAGGTGGTGCTGGCCAAGAGTGAATGAGGAGTGTTGAGGTGTGTGTTTTTTTGGGGATGGAATCCAAGGCTTCATATATTCTTGGGAAGTTTTGTAGCACTGAGCTGCAGCCCAGTCCCAGGCAGCTCAAAGGGCAGATTGCCCACCCAATGCCTTTATCCCAAGGACTTCATTTCTGGCAGCATTCAGTATGGATGAGTAGGAACTTCCTGTTTCATCTTACCCTTGGACTGAGGTAGTGTGTGTATACCTGTCTGTCGGCAGAGATGAGGTTGATACCTGTGGTGACAGTGACGTTGGGGTGCCTCAGGTGAGGGGGGACCACAGCTGGTAGAGTTAGGCAGCGAGGTAGGTTGGGGAAGGTGGTGGGCGGGAGCCTGTGAAGAGAGGATGGCCCTTGGGATGTTCAGGGCAGAGGGGTTTGTAAGTCCATAACAGTGCTTTCCTGTAATGGCTTAACAGCTAGTGCTGGGAGCCCAAGGCTGGGACTGGCCAGGCTGTGGAGGAGCCCTAACAAGCCCTGAGAGTTAGCATTAACAATTTCAACACTTCACAAATCCAAAATTCGAAGTATCCTCTGGTCTCAGGGCAGACTCTTAACATCTGTAAGAACTAGAAGCTACTTCCAATATAAAATAACAGTATCACCGGGTGTGGTGGCGCATGCCTTTAATCCCAGCACTCGGGAGGCAGAGGCAGGCAGATTTCTGAGTTTCGAGGCCAGCCTGGTCTACACAGTGAGTTCCAGGACAGCCAGGGCTATACAGAGAAACCTTGTCTTGAAAACCAAAAAAAAAAAAAAGAAAAGTGTGCATCACGGGACAGGAGAGGTGGCTCAACTCTTCCAAAGGTCCTGAGTTCAGTTCCCAGCAATCACATGGTTGCTCACAACTATCTGTAATGGGATCTGATGCCCTCTTCTGGTGTGTCTGAGGATACTGACAGTGTGCTCATATACATAAAATCTTTTTTTAAAGATTTATTTATTTATTATATGTAAGTACACTGTAGNTGTCTTCAGACACTCCAGAAGACGGCGCCAGATCTCGTTATGGATGGTTGTGAGCCACCATGTGGTTGCTGGGATTTGAACTCAGGACCTTTGGAAGAGCAGACGGGTGCTCTTACCTGCTGAGCCATCTCACCAGCCCACATAAAATCTTCAAACAAACAAATAACAACTGTGTGCCAGGCAGTGGTGGCGCATGCCCTTAATCCCAGCACTTGTGAGGCAAAGGCAGGTAGATTTCTGAGTTTGAGGTCAGCCTGGTCTACAGAGTGAGTTCCAGGACAGCCAGAGCTGTACAGAGAAACCTTGTCTTGAAAAAACAAACAAAACAAAACAACAACAAAAAAACCTGATCAAAGCAAAGGGACAAACATTAAATCCTTTAGCTATATGCTCAACATTTGTGGCATACAGTGGCAGTCTGAGCTCTGCCACGCAGGTGGCCCTGTCCAAATGGCTTGCTGTTTGGCAGACTACATAGTTTCTCTGGGGTCGACTCCACTTGGTGCCTGTAGCTTTTCTTTATAGATTTTCTAAGTTCCTGACATTGACAATGGTCAGGTCCTTGCTGTAGCTTGGGCTTCGTTTGGAACCTGACTCCGTTGGAAACCTGGTGGGCTTTTCTCAGAAATCTTGGTAGAAGCCTCTGTGATGCCATAACTCCACCCCAGCAAATCTGCTACCATATAGGTGATGCCACCTTCTGTCTGTCACCAGCCTGAGCAATAGGTGGGCCCCTTGTCACAGCTACAGATGCCTGAAACCGTGAGGCCGTGTTCCTAGGTAGCCTTCTGCCGCAGGCAGCAGCTTTTCAGGAGAGCTGACGGTTTCACCTTGGATGGAACCTGATGGAGTCACCTTACTGCATTGAAGGCCCCCAGGGACCTTTCTTATTTTGCAAGTGCTAATTATGTAACTTCTAATTAAAGTTACTAGTCTCTTAATTATATTTAAACAAGCTGCCTTTCTGCTATACTTACATCCTCTACATCTTTGCTCCTTTTTTTTTTTTTAAAGATTTATTTATTTATTATATGTAAGTATACTGTAGCTGTCTTCAGACACTCCAGAAGAGGGCGTCAGATCTTGTTATGGATGGTTATGAGCCACCATGTGGTTGCTGGGATTTGAACTCCGCACCTTCGGAAGAGCAGTCAGGTGCTCTTACCCACTGAGCCATCTCACCAGCCCTTTGCTCCGTTTTTTTCTTCCTGATTCTGGTTGTAAATCTGACCAGTGGCAGCCAGCAATAACCATGACACAGCCAGGATGCTATGCTGACTTTTACCCCCACAAAATTCATTAGTTCATTCCTTTTGAATTTAGCTTCTCTCACAATTTCTGGGCACAGGCAAAATGTGGACAGATTCCTTCCCAGAATGACCCCAGTCTGATTTTTTTTTTTTTTTGGTTTTTTGAGACAGGGTTTCTCTGTATAGCCCTGGCTGTCCTGGAACTCACTCTGAACACCAGGCTGGCCTTGAACTCAGAAATCCACCTGACTCTGCCTCCAAAGTGCTGAGATTAAAGGTGTGCACCACCATGCCCGGCATCCAGTCTGATTTTCTATGGGATAGTTGTTCTAATCTAAAACCTCATGTCTGTGTACCACATATATGCCTGGTGCCAGAAGAGGGTGTTCAAACTCCCGGGACTGGAGTTATAAATTTGTGAGCTTCCATGTGGGTGCAGGGAATCAAAGCTGGGTTCTCTGGAAGAGCGGCTTGTGGTCTTAAGCTGAGCCGCCTCTCCAGCCTCCTGTCCACATTGCTTTATTATTTTTTATGTGTATTTATGTGCATGCGTGTATGTGTTTGTGTGTGCATGTGGGCCGTGGTACACATGCGGAGGTCAGAGGATAATGTGGAGCCTCCTTTCCTTCCATCTTCACGTTGGGCTCTGGGAATGGGAGTCAGGTTATCATGTGGGAGATGCTTAGGGGAGATATCTCCTTGGCATTGTTGCCTATATTTCTACTGAGGTCCTGGTCTTCATGCTTGCATCAGAATGGGCCAGCAAGCTCCACCTCCAGCTTCTAGACTTCCTCTTTTCTTTTTTCTTTTTTAAAGATTTTTAAATTTAATGTATGAGTATCTGCACGTACACCTGCAGGCCAGAAGAAGGCCCAAGATCTCATTATATATAGATGGTTGTGAGCCACCATGTGGTTGCTGGGAATTGAACTCAGGACCTCTAGAAGAGCAGCCAGTGCTCTTAACCACTGAGTCATCTCTCCAGCCCAGCTTCTAGACTTTTCTAACCTACATTTCCCAATATTCCACATAACTTTTATACCAGTTCCAGAGTTTGGGGACCATGTGATTAGCTTTAGTAATAGCAGCAGCCCAACTACTTTGGTATCGGATTTCTTTCTTTCTTTTTTTTTTTTCTGAGACGGGGTTTCTCTTTGTAATGGTCCTGGCTATCCTGGAACTTACTATGTAGACCAGGTTGGCCTCCAACTCAGATCTTCCAGCCTCTGCCTCTCGAGGGCTGGGATTAAAGGTGTGTGCCTCAGTCCATGGCAACAGGAGCATGCTGGCAAAGCCTGTTTGAGTCATGGTGGATAGGAACTAGGTCTTCAAGGCTCCTAATGACCCACTTCCTCCAGCAAGGCCTCACTTCCTAAGGATTCCACATGTCCCCAAAATGGCCCATGTGTCCCCAAAATGGTGCTACCAGCTAGGACCAAGCTTTCAAAACAGGAGCCTGCTGGGGACGACATTTCAGAGTCAAACCTGAATAGCTCGTCACAGACCTGCCTCTGCGTCGCTTGGTGTACCTCACACCTAAGAGTGTGGGATGTTACTTGGAAGGACGCAGTGTCTGACGTCACACCCCCTGTCCCCTGCAGGTGTTCCACGTGGCCTATGTGCTCATCAAGTTTGCCAACTCACCTCGGCCTGACCTCTGGGTGCTGGAGCGGTCCACAGACTTCGGCCACACTTATCAGCCATGGCAGTTCTTTGCCTGTGAGTGTCCTTAGCTGCAGGACTGGAGTCCTTGCGGTGGGCCTATAGTTGCTTCAAGGCCCCTGATGCCAAGCAAGCCCTGACCTCTGTGGTGGCCTCTTTAGGGTTCATTGCTGCCAGCGCCACCTAGGAGTAGATGGGAGCTTATTGACTCCCACGCTTGACCTTGGACATAGCTGGTGTCACACTGGTGGTACCAGGAATCTTTGGGCCATTTTATGGCTCCTCTAGATAGGCTTCAGCTCAGGCAGCTCCCGTGGTAACAAAGCAGGCCTGGCAGCTGTGGGCCTACCTCCTGCCAGCTTTACTGGCTGTGGCAGGAGACAGCTGGAGTCCTTGGCAGGCCTGGCCGGCCACATGCCACCTGACCAGTTATGTTGGCAGGGTGGGGGTACTCTGATTAGCTAGGCCTGGTGACACGTCCCCCAAAACTCCCTGGCCAAGAGTGGGAGAGGGGTGACTGCAGACTGTGCCTGCAGAGAAGTTAAGGAACCATTCTCTGGTATGTCCCAGGAAGAGAGAGGCCTGGGCAATGTGGTAGCAAAGGCTCTGCAGTCCAGGCTGCATTGAGCAAGGGTTTTGTTTTGTTTTGTTTTAAGCTTTATTTATTTATTTATTTATTTTAAAAGAGTTACTATGTATACAGCATTCTGTCTGCATGTATGCCTGCAGGCCAGAAGAGGGCACCAGATCTCATTATAGATGGTTGTGAGCCACCATGTGGTTGCTAAGAATTGAACTCGGGACCTCTGGAAGAACAGCCAGTGCTCTTAACCTCTGAGCCATCTCTCCAGCCCCTAGCTAGGGTTTTGATGTCTGTTGGATAACTCCAGCTGGTCAGTAGAACATGGGGCAGCAGTCTGTGTTTCAGAGTGTGTAGGCAGCACAGGGATGCTAGGCTGGGGCCCAGGATGGGTGTCTATATCTGGTATCTGTTACCCTACCTTCTTACCCGTTTCCTGCAGCCTCCAAGAGGGATTGTTTGGAGCGATTTGGACCTCGGACTCTAGAGCGCATCACGCAGGATGACGACGTCATCTGCACCACAGAATACTCTCGAATAGTGCCTCTGGAGAATGGCGAGGTGGGGTGCACAGCCGTGCTTGTCTGGGGGTGGTGGGTCCCTGTTGTTTCTGAGCCTAGCCTCATCTACCATACCTTCTGCAGATTGTGGTGTCCTTGGTAAATGGGCGCCCTGGGGCCTTGAACTTCTCCTATTCACCACTACTTCGAGACTTCACCAAAGCCACCAACATCCGCCTGCGGTTTCTGCGAACCAACACACTCCTGGGCCACCTCATGGGCAAGGCGCTGCGGGACCCCACTGTCACCCGCAGGGTGAGCACGTGGGTGTGGCTGGAAACTTGTAGAAGCTCTGGGGGTGGGTGGATGGGTTGGTGTAGGTGGCATGATCAGGTAACACCTAACGCTCATGGCCTCCACTGTAGTATTATTACAGCATCAAAGACATCAGCATTGGCGGTCGCTGCGTCTGTCATGGCCACGCAGATGTCTGTGACGCCAAGGACCCCTCGGATCCTTTCAGGTGAGACCTGTGGCTCTCTGTCTGTCTGTCTGTCCTCATCTACCCACCCGCCCATCACAGCTCTGACTTCCCAATGGGACCTGCACTGTCTGCTACACCGAGTCCCTGTTTCCCCTTCTGAAGAGGTAGAACTATGTGAACCTCTCAGGTTGTCCTGGTCTTGAGTGGCGACTTACCTGATGCCACGGACCCAGGGCCTTTGGGATGGGCATCAGTGATAGCCATGATCCCTTGGCACGCACCCACATCCCCAGGTGGATGTGTCCCATTTGTCCAGGCAGCCTATCCCAGCTCTGCTTTGTGCACTTCCCTAAGGCACAAAGACTCTCTGTTGCCTTCCTCCTTGACCTTTACCACACTCAGGGTAAGGGCCAAGGTCAAGGGCAAGAGCAGCAAGTCCTCCCCATTTAGTGTACCTAGTGCTCCTGTAACCTCTTGCAAGCAAGCAGTGCTTTAGCCTGGCCCTGGGCCTGACAGCCGAGCTCCCATAACCCACCCAGAGCCAGATGACTAGGCAGAAGCACCCAGTATCTACCCCCACCACCCACCAGATGCCACCACACGATTTGTATCTGAGTCTAGAGCCTCCGGTGGCCTGACCCCCTCCGCCCTGCACTCCCCCCAGTAAGCCCTTACCTAAATGGATGCCCAGAGCCTGGCACCATAGCCCTTACTCTGCCTGGAAGCTGTTCTCGGCATAGCCCTTCCTTTCCTCTTCTTCCCTTCCCTCCCCACTGGCAGCAGCCAAATATTGAGCTTCTAACAGACAAGGCCCTGTGGGCATAAATAAGCACAGCTGCTCTGAGGAGGTAGCCAGGATCCATCACTCTCCACCTCCACCAGCCGAGTCAGAACAAAGAGGGGACAGGCGAGGATAGAGCCTCGGGGCAGAGTTGGAGGTGGCCGGGATAGAGATGCAGGGTGGAGCTGGCAGTGGTTAGCCCATGTGAGACACTCATGTCCTACCCAGTACATCCTCCCCTGTCCCCTCAGCATGCCCCAGAACACTCCCACAAGATGCAAACAGCTCACCTGCCACCTCCATTGCCTCAAAGTTTTTGGTCCTAAGTCTTGAGCTGAACTCAATATAGGGTCTCTCCTGGGGCCTTAACAGGCTCCAGGTTATAGAGGAAGTAGATGAAGCTAAGACACTGGGATGAGAGCTTGCACACATGCACACATGCTTGTGCACACACACACTGATGAAGCTGTCTACTGCAGAGCAACTTAAGCAGTAATGGCACGGTGTCCCCAGCTGAAGGACTCAGGCAGGCAGGCTGCAGTCCCAACCTTCTGGGAACACTTGTGGGAATGAGTCTTTGGCAGTGCGGCTCCAGGCACTGCTGATTGCCCTGGGAAATTAAATGCCAAGTGGGAGTATAGCTCCCTATGGCCAGGAATGGATGAGGCCCATTAGTAAACCAAATTAGCCTTCGGAAAGAAGTGGGGCCCAGCATCTGGGTCCGTCCTTACCTGCTGGGAGAGGCTCACTACTGTGCCTGTCTCACATGCTCAGGCCTGAACTGAGCCCAGCCCTCCTTTCAGGGTTTGAGGAATGGCGTATGCTGGCATTTTCCCCAGAGCCACAGACTTCAACAAAATATTATCTCAGAGCTCCAGCCTGTGCTTTCAAACCAGCCAATGCGTTCTTCCATTCATCACTTGCTGCCTCTCTAGAGATGAGGTCACCTGTTCCTGCAGCAGAGAGGGGAGGTCTCATTGCCGCCTTTCCCTCATCCTGTCTATCCAGTGTGGTTCCCACCCCCACTTGTCCATACCATGGCTCTACCTCTGATGAAGAAGCTAAGTCTTGTGCATGCTAAGCAAGCGCTGTACCAATGAGCCCCAGCCCAGTGTTCTTGCTTTTGTCGAGCACAGGCTTGTCTTGAACTGGCTCTGTACCTTGGGCAGGCTTTCTGTCTCAGCCTCTAGGGCAGCTGTGATGACAGGGTGTCCCACGAGGCCTGGCAGCCTGCATTCTGTCACAGGTTTGCCTGGCTCAGGTAGACCCAGATGTTCGGAGATACCCGGCTCCTCCCCACATGACCCGGTCCTCAGCCCCACAGCCTTCCTACTTGGGACACTTGTCTCTGTCACCTTCTTGTTCCCAGTTCCTGTTCTCACAGCCCCTTGTTCCACCGGACTGCTTTCCATTTTCCGAAGTGTGCCACTTAGTGGGTGACTGTCTGCTAGTTACCTTTGGAAGACAGCTGCTAAACTAGGGCATTGTTGTCTTTGATTCTTTTTTGATGACGGTGCCTTCAGACCTTCGGAGGAGTTCTTTACCTGGATCAGCTTTAGGTCCTTGTCGGGTCCAGGGTCCCGATGTTGATGAGCTGATGTTGGCGTTGCTGCTGTGTTTGTATGACCTCTGCCTGTGCACCCTGTGGATCCAGTCGGAAGTGTGGAGGGGGGTGTCTCTGGTTCTGAGATCTCAGAATGCACGTGTCTTTGTTAACTGGGTGGCCATGGTCTTCCTTCCCCTCTTCTGTGCCCTCTTACAGTGGTCCCTGTCTGAAAACACCTTGTGTTTTCCTTTTGTCTTCTCAGTGGCCTTCCCTCAGAGAATGTCCCCTTGGAGAATGTCCCCTTGAAGAATGTCCCCGTTAGCTCTGTCTGTTCTGTTGTTTACCCACTCTGTTGAAAATCCTTAATTTCATTTTCCTTTAAAAAAATATCTTTAAATTTTTATATGTATGAGTGTTTTGCCTGCACGTATGTATGTGTCCCACATGTTTTGCCTACATGAATGTATGTGTCCCACATGTGTGCCTTGTACCTGAGGAGGCCAGGAGAGGGTGTCAGATCCATGTGTGTACTAGAAATCCAACCCTGGCCTTAGAAAAGTAGCCAGTGCTCTAACCACTGAGCCAGTTCTCCAGCTCCAGGGTCTGTGTCCAGAGTCTCACCATGTGACTCTGGTTGGCTCACCATGTAGATGAGGCTAGCCTGGAATTCTCTATACATACAAGACTAGTCTTGATTACACAGATCCACCTGCCTCTGCCTCCCAACTGCCAAGATTAAAGGCGCCCCCCACCGCATTGGGTTTGGCTTTTTTTTTTTTTTTTAAATAATTTAATAATTGCATTCTTTCAATTCTAGAAGTTCTAACTAGTCATTTTTTCACATCTGCCTATTTTTAGATTCCTTTGTTTATAGTCATTCCAAAACATTCTTTTACAGCATTTACCAGATTGCTTCATTAAACGGAGTTGGGCCCCAGTCTGCCGTGTGTGGCATCTGCAGACGCTCTTGTGTCCTTCCTTTGCAAGGCCTCCTGGGGGGCTCTGTGTAGCCAATTACCCATTGGCCAGCCTTGCACCCACTTTATACTGACTCCTTCCTTTCCTTATGAGCTCAGAGATGCCTCTTAACCAGGTAGATCGCTCAAAACGAGATGGCCTGTGGCTCTGCCTCAGCTGGGTTAGTCTGAATGGCTGCTGTCTATCTGTCCTGGCAGGTAGTTCCTTCCTTCTCCTACATGGAGCCTGAGGCTTTCCCAGAAGCCTTTGAGATGGATCAGGAAGCAGAACTGACTCCCAAGGCCCTAGGACCCCTGATGGGGATCAGTGGGAGTCGAGCTTGATGGCTTGAGGCTCTGAGTTCCTGGCACACACAGATAGGCTTCTGGCCTCTTGCTCAGGAAATGCGTATGCTGCCCCTTTGAGTGGGCTGGCTGTGACCCTGCCACACGCTAGTAGAACGTAGGAGGTGTTGGTTTATACAACGCAGATGCTCCAGTCTTGAGCTCATCTCCAGCCAGCTGTCCCCCTGCCCACTGGGACAGCGGCAGGCCTCCGGCCTTTGGAAAGAGGAAGTAGTTCTTGGCCACTAGCCCCTGGGGAAATGCCCTAGATATGTGGGGGTGTCTGACTGACAGAATTTCACAAGCTGAATAAGATCCAGGTCTCTGGGTAACTAATGTATTCCTTCCTTAGAACTGGATCAAGGCTTGGGTGTAGGTGGTATTGAGAGAGCCAAGGTTCCACCTGTGTTAGTGCCTAGGCCCCACCCCAACATCAACACATAACCTAATGGAGTCACTGAGATCCTGACATAGGGAGTCTGTCTCTTTCTTCCCTATTCTCTAAGGCTCAAGTTATATGCAGAGCCATTGCGATGGGAGCTGGAAGTCCAGACCAGAGCTTACTGCATGACAGCTGGGGAACTCTGGGGAGGGGAGCCTGTGCCCACACACAGGCTGGCAATGTCCTAGGACGTACCACCCACCTCGTCTCTAGCCCTCTGACACAGGGGTGGGTCCTGACTCCTCTCCGTCCCTTCGTAGGCTGCAGTGTGCCTGCCAGCACAATACATGTGGAGGCTCTTGTGACCGATGCTGTCCAGGCTTCAACCAGCAGCCGTGGAAGCCTGCCACCACGGACAGCGCCAACGAGTGCCAGTGTGCGTATACCACACTAGTAGTAGTCGCTACCTGCACCCATGGCTCACGGAATATGTCCCAGGGGTTCCAGGGCCATGGAAGGCATGCTAACCGTTGGCCCTGACTCCGCAGCCTGCAACTGCCACGGCCATGCCTACGACTGTTACTACGACCCTGAGGTGGACCGGCGCAATGCCAGCCAGAACCAGGACAACGTGTACCAGGGTGGAGGCGTCTGCCTGGATTGCCAGGTGGGCTAGGCAAAGGCCAGCGGTGTAGATGGCCGCATGATGAGAATAGGGACATGCCTGGATTTAGTGAGTTCTATGTCTGTATCTTCAGCATCACACTACGGGTATCAACTGCGAGCGCTGTCTGCCTGGCTTCTACCGTGCCCCTGACCAGCCGCTCGACTCACCTCATGTCTGTCGGCGTAAGTAGAGCTGTGTTCTTAAGCCTTGGAGGCTGCAAGTCTTAGGGATCCCCCTCCCACCCCAGGAGACCAAACCATAGCTCCCTATTTTAGGACTCTCTTCTCCCTGTCTGTTTCAGCGTGCAACTGTGAGTCAGACTTCACGGATGGGACCTGTGAAGACTTGACGGGCCGCTGTTACTGCAGGCCGAACTTCACAGGAGAGCTGTGTGCCGCCTGCGCTGAGGGCTACACGGACTTCCCACACTGCTACCGTGAGGGCCAGCGAGGAACTCGGGGTGGGGGCTATTTGGGAAGGCCCAGGGTCACAGTCTGATGGGATCAAAGGGCCTAGGAAGGGTGGAAGAAGACCCAGGGAGTCGCCCAGAGCCCCTGGGTGGTCTGTGGTACCCAGGCCAGAGAGAGCCTGCTCCACAGACCTGGTGGACATGTATGCTGTCTCCTCCTTCAGCTCTGCCTTCATTTCCCCACAATGACACGAGAGAACAGGTGCTTCCCGCCGGACAGATCGTGAGTAAGTACCCTGAAGTCATCGGGACCCACAGGACGAAGCTGTGCACGGACGGCCAGTTATTATCTTAGTCACCTTTCCTTTAGTCTGTTAACTTTTAAAGTTAATTTTTATTTCATGTGTATGCATGTTTGTGTGTGTGTCTGTCTGCCTGGTGCTCACAGAGGCAGAAAAGATGTTGGATCCGCCAGGTCCTGGAGTTACAGTTCTGAGCCACCACGTGGGTGCTGGGTCCTGAATCGCCTTCCTTTGCAAGAGTAGCTAGCGCTCTTAACTGCTGAGATGTATCTTCAGGACGGTCCCATGAAAACCCTTCCAGAAGCTCTGCTTGGGGCTACAGCGGCGGTGCAGCACTTGGCCTGGCTTTTGCAAAGCCCTGGGCTTCATTGTCAGTACCTCAGCAAACACAGAAGGCAAATAGCCCCCTCCACGCACCCTGAACTCCGTGTGTGTGTGCCCATTCTTATAAACAAACACTGCAGTGAACCACACATGCCGTTTAGGGGTCGTGTCTTCCCTACCACTATTGTGTAAACATGGCCTTCCACAGCTGTGTTATAGACGGATGGAGCATCGAATTAACCAGCCATCCTGCCTGCCTTCAGAGAGATGCTCCGACAAACACCCGGGCATGAACGACGTCTCATGGTCTCCCTCCACAGGGTGTTTCCCAGACGTCAGCAGGCTCTCTGGCTTAGCAGACTTTCATATGTTGTGGCCTTTTGCCCAGGTGCCAAGTCGGCTCCCTAACATAAGACAGCAGTATTGGTGCACTGACTGTGTGCCTAGCTGCTGGCTGGACCGTCGCTGACCTGCACAGTAGCCTCTGCTGTCCGCTTAAGTGGAGACCTCTCTCCTAACAGAGACAGAGGCCCCTCCTCAGTGTTTCTGGGTTGGGGGTTGCACCTTTTAGATGATTTTTCTTGTTGGCAGGATCGTATCCTTCTGGGGCGGGACAGAAGTGGATGCCGTTTCTCAGTAGCCTGGCCCTGAGTGTTTGTGTGTGATATCTCTGGCTGGTTTGGAATGCCTGCAGATGTCACCTTCCAGCCCGTTCCTCCTGACTTATCCACCCACCTTCTTTGCCCTTCAGTTCTTTAGCCGTAGGAACTTTCTCTCCTGGAGTTTCCCTGCAATTCCACTATCACTGGAGGGGAGGGGCAGTAGCCTGACCCCTGACTGCCCTTGTTGACGTCAGTCTGGGCCTCACCTGTCCTCTTGTCCTTCTTCTTTTCCAGCTAACCTTTCCTTTCTGGACTTCGCTAGCTGGAGGGGCAAAGTGTGTTCCGGTTGGCTGTGCCCTCACTAGTGGCTTTGAGAGTTTGCTGCCTTTTTATTTATTTATTTTTTTTTTGAGATGGGTTTCTTGCATAGCCCTGGCTGCCCTGGGACTAGCTATCTAGCTCTGTAGACTAGGCTGGGCTCAGGCTCCCAGAGGTCCAACCACTTACCTCTGACCCCCAGCGCTGGGATTAAAGGCCACTGCCATATGTCTTCACTGCCATATGCCTTCCTGTCTATATTCTGATTACTCAGCTACTGCAGTGCTCTCCACCAGCCGCAGGCCATTATTCCTGTCAGGATCAACAATCAGATGTTCAAAGTACTCTTGGCTGCATGATTTGGGCACCCAGTGGGCTTTCTTCTTTCGTCCCAACTCCCAGAAATAATGATAAATCTGGAAGATTCTGTCTGGCTCGTCATTTTAGTCTTTCCCTGCCTTTGTGCTTTTGTTAATTAGGAGCCTCTGTTAAAACTGTGATGAATTAATAGCTGCGTTGGTGGTGGTAATGGCGGTGTGTGCGTGCGTTTTTAAAGATTTATTTATTATATGTAAGTACACTGTAGCTGTCTTCAGACATTCCAGAAGAGGGAGTCAGATCTTGTTACAGATGGTTATGATCCGTGTGTGTGTGTGTGTGTGTGTGTGTGTGTGTGTTTTAAGGCCAGGGTCTCACTATGTAGCCTTGGCTGGCCCAGAGCTATCTGTGTAGACCAGGCTGGCTTTGAACTCACAGAGATCCACCTTCTTTTATTCCTCAAGTTAGGGACTAAAGGCATGCACCACCATACCCAGCCACATAGGTGGTTTGAATCTGCACGGTTTTCCTAAAGTACCAGCTTTAGAAGTTTTTTTTACTCCTTTTTAGGTCCTAATTTGTGCTATGTTAATGTGTAAAAAATGTGACTTTATAAAAAAAGCTGGTCTTTCATGCAGGAGGATTGGCTTCTGCCTGTGTCTAAGCCCCCTGTCCCCACCTTCCTCCCAGACTGTGATTGCAATGCTGCAGGGACCCAGGGCAATGCCTGCCGGAAGGACCCGAGGTTGGGACGGTGTGTCTGCAAACCCAACTTCCAGGGCGCCCACTGTGAGCTCTGTGCTCCTGGATTCTACGGGCCTAGCTGCCACCGTGAGTGCCGCCCCTCACCCACTCGTGAGATGCCCCTGCACCAAGTACTCTCTGACTGACCAGTTGTTTCTCTCTCTGCAGCATGCCAGTGTTCCAGCCCTGGGGTCGCCAGCAGCCTCTGTGACCCAGAGTCCGGCCAGTGCATGTGCCGCACCGGCTTTGAGGGGGACCGGTGTGACCACTGTGCCCTTGGCTATTTCCACTTCCCTCTCTGTCAGCGTGAGTGGCATCCCTCCAAGTGGGCACAGGTGGCCGGGGTGCCCGAGGGACAGCTCGCTCCCTCCTGTCAGGATCCCAGTAACACATCCTACTCTGCAGTGTGTGGCTGCAGCCCAGCAGGGACCCTGCCTGAAGGCTGTGACGAGGCCGGCCGCTGCCAGTGCCGACCCGGCTTTGACGGTCCTCACTGTGACCGATGCCTTCTGGGATACCATGGGTACCCCGACTGTCACGGTGAGCAGAGAATTAGAGCAAGAAGGACTCAAGCCGTCCCCACAGGACCAGGGTCTGACCCCTACCCCCTGCCTGTGTGCCCACAGCTTGTGCCTGTGACTCTCGGGGGGCCCTGGATCAACAGTGTGGAGTGGGCGGTTTGTGCCGTTGCCGTCCTGGCTACACCGGTGCCACCTGTCAGGAATGTAGCCCCGGCTTTTATGGCTTCCCCAGCTGTATCCGTAAGTTTCTTGGGAGAATGGAGTTGTGCCAATCGTAGCCCTACCTTGCACCCATGCACTGATCTCTTCCCACAGCCTGCCACTGCTCTGCTGAGGGTTCCTTGCATACAACCTGTGACCCGACAACCGGCCAGTGTAGGTGCCGACCCCGAGTGACAGGACTACATTGTGATATGTGTGTGCCAGGTGCCTATAACTTCCCCTACTGCGAAGGTGAGCTGGGGGGGTGATGCAGAGGAGGGTGGTCCTGTTTGTGTGATCTGTGCACTGTTCACAGAAGTCGGCTCATGTATGCATCCAAGGACTGTGTTCTGCAGCTGTGTGCTGTGTGTTTTTAAGGGTGTTCATGTGCTGTGTTCACGTGTGATATTTCCGTGTGCCGCGTGTGTTCCGAGATTTGTGAATGTTCATGCATGTGAATCATTCATGTGATTGCTCTGTGTGCATGTTACATGCATCCATTGTGTGGGGGTGATCGTCCGTGTGTATTCACATATGTAGCCATGTGCTGTGTGGCCACTTGCAGCATGGGGTTGGGGGGAGACATGTGTGCCCTTGCCTTGGTGGCAGGCATGGGGAGGTTTGTGTTTTCACACCTGTTCACAACCACAGGAGGGACTTGGGTTCCATCTGAGACTGGGGAGCCCCTGACCTTGGGGAAGCCCTGTCACTGAGGAACGATCACAGTGTGGTTCTCTCTCCATAGCTGGCTCTTGTCATCCTGCTGGTCTGGCCCCAGCCAATCCTGCCCTTCCTGAGGTAAGCATAGGCTTGGCCATGGTGCAGGATTAGGCAGGAGACCCAGCTCGCCTAAAACCCGAAGCCCAGAGCGACCCTGGTTTCTGCTGCTGCTGCTTGTTTGCTGAGGCAGCCTTAGGGCTCATTTGTTCCTTCTGCTGGTCCTTTATTTCCATTCTGGGTGGCTGCCAAGCATGGGGTAAGGGTGAATGAGGGGCTTCGGCCCTTTTCTTTCCCACAGTCGTACTCTCTCCCAGGCACAGGCTCCCTGTACGTGCCGGGCTCACGTGGAAGGGCCAAGCTGTGATCGCTGTAAACCTGGGTACTGGGGACTGAGCGCCAGCAACCCTGAAGGCTGCACACGTGAGTTCGCCCTAGAGAAGGGATGGTTAGGGCTTTGAGGGGTAGACCTGTCCCCCCCATCCTGTCCCCCAGGCTCAATGCTGCTTTGCTCTCCCCAGGCTGCAACTGTGACCCACGAGGCACACTGGGTGGAGTTACTGAGTGCCAGGTAAGTCAGGGTGTCTGAGTATTGGGTTGGGGTCTAGGGTTAAGTGTATTACCTCACCATGTCTCACTTCCTGTTCTTCCCCAGGGCAATGGGCAATGCTCCTGCAAGGCTCATGTGTGTGGCAAGACCTGTGCAGCCTGCAAGGATGGCTTCTTCGGCCTGGATCATGCTGACTATTTTGGCTGCCGTAGTAAGTGCTCATACATGGACCCCCTAGTCAATGTCTATACTGTGTGATGCGCACTGGAAGACTGAGGCCCAGGAAGGTACAAGTGGGTCAGGCATGGAGGGGTCTCACTCTGACAACAGCCAGAGGATCAGATGTTCACCACCCCCATACCCCAGCCCTGCCACCACCAGCCTGTGCTGGGTCTATCTCTGTTCAGACACATGGCCCCTTTGCTCCATCCTGTGTTCATAGCAGACATCACTAATCCATCCCAGTTCCCTTCCCCCTACCCCCAAGCAGACCCGAAGAGCTGATGTTAGTTTATCTACTAAGGGTGGGTAGAGAGAGATGTGCCTATGGGGCCTAACCTGGAGGGTTGCGAGAGGGGCCCCTGAGGGTGCTAGGGGCTAGGCAGCCTCTGACTCTATTTTTTTTTTCAACACAGGCTGCAGGTGTGATGTTGGTGGTGCCCTGGGTCAAGGCTGTGAACCAAAGACAGGTGCCTGCAGGTGCCGCCCTAACACCCAGGGGTCCACCTGTAGCGAGTAAGTTCCTGCCACTGACTGGGCCTGGGCTGGGGAGGCGGCATGAACAGTATTCCCGTGTTCTTGCCAGGAGCCCACATGGTACCCGGCTACCCCTGGGAAATCTGGGTGGCCATGTAGGGCCCATGCCTGTCCCACTCAGACACCTGTTCCACGGCAGGCCAGCGAAGGACCACTACTTGCCAGACCTGCACCACATGCGGCTGGAACTAGAGGAGGCGGCCACTCCCGAGGGCCACGCTGTGCGCTTTGGCTTCAACCCCCTGGAGTTTGAGAACTTTAGCTGGAGAGGCTACGCGCACATGACGGCAATCCAGGTGAGCCGTGCCGCCCCCTCCCTGGGCTTGGTGCCCTCTTCCGCTGGGTCTCTGGGGTGTGGCCAGCAGAGAGCAAGCAACACCTCGGGATCCGGGGACTCAGGTTGACGGTCAGAGGAGTGACATTGTTGTCTTAACACTACCACAGCCCAGGATTGTGGCCAGGCTGAATGTGACCTCCCCTGACCTCTTTCGGCTGGTCTTCCGATATGTCAACCGTGGATCAACCAGCGTGAATGGGCAGATCTCTGTTCGCGAAGAGGGCAAGCTTTCCAGCTGTACCAACTGTGAGTGCGGTCTGCTTCCTTTTTCCTTTTCTACCCCGTACCACCCGAGCCATGCGGTTAGTGGACCCGGCCTGCATCACCCTCATCCTGGCGCCTTGGGAGTCGCATGTTACGTGGGGGAAGTTCAGACTCGGGAGTGGTCTGTGGAGCGAGCCTGAGCATCTTACCCTCTCCACCCACCCCAGGCACAGAGCAGAGCCAGCCAGTGGCCTTCCCACCCAGCACTGAACCTGCCTTTGTCACTGTGCCCCAGAGGGGCTTTGGGGAACCATTTGTGCTGAACCCCGGCATCTGGGCCTTGCTGGTCGAGGCCGAAGGTGTACTCTTGGTGAGGCAAGGGCCGCGGCAGGGCGGGGTGGGCCCCGGGCCCCAGAGCCTTTGTACTCACCCCCCATCTCTCTCAGGACTACGTGGTCCTACTGCCCAGCACCTACTATGAGGCAGCTCTCCTACAGCATCGAGTAACCGAGGCCTGTACCTACCGTCCCTCGGCCCTGCACTCCACAGAGAAGTAAGGTCCTGCCGGATGAGTTAGGGCTGGATCCTGTGTGGACTTGTGCTGACCTCCTCCGTCTCTCTCCTCCAGCTGTCTCCTCTATGCTCACCTACCCCTGGACGGCTTCCCTTCAGCCGCTGGAACTGAGGCCCTGTGTCGCCATGACAACAGCCTGCCCCGGCCCTGCCCCACAGAGCAGCTCAGCCCCTCACACCCGCCGCTGGCGACCTGCGTTGGCAGTGATGTGGGTATCTGAGGGCCTGTGGGGGATGGGGTGGGAGCTGTGGACCTTAGGCTGGAGGAGGGACCTATCTCAGTGGTGGAGTGAGTGCAAGACAAGGTTGTAAGATGGTGAAGCTGCCGTGCATGGCCCAGAGTGGCTGCGGCTGTCCCCAGTGGACACTGGGTGTAAAGCAGATTCACCTAGCTTTTTCTGCCTCCTCCATCACATGGATCGGCCCTCTCCTGCTTGGAGATGCCCCGGGCTCCAAGATCTAGCTGTAGGAAGCCGTGGGAAGGATGAGAACTATGGAGCTCTGGTTACCCTGCCCTTCTCAGGTGGACATCCAACTCGAGATGGCAGTGCCTCAGCCTGGCCGATATGCTCTCGTGGTGGAATATGTTGGTGAGGATTCACACCAGGAGATGGGAGTGGCTGTGCACACCCCTCAGAGAGCCCCCCAGCAAGGGGTGCTCAACCTCCACCCCTGCCCATATAGGTAAGCTTAGAACAGGAAAGGGCAGATGGGAGGACCCTGCCCCGGGCTTTCCATTTACAGTCCACCCCTCCCTCAGCTCCTTGTGCCGGAGTCCGGCTCGGGACACCCAGCATCATCTAGCCATCTTCCACCTGGACTCCGAGGCTAGCATCCGGCTCACAGCTGAACAGGCTCACTTCTTCCTGGTAAAGCTCCCTGAGCCCTTGCCCCGGGGTGGCTTATGCTAGCATATTAGAGAACAGAAACTCTGGGTTCCAGGAGCTCCTGTGGTGTGGGGCTGCAGTGTAGTTTGGTCTTGCCTGTGAGATCTGGCTGTGTTCTTTCCCTCTGAGCTGAGAGCCCGAGATAGAGATGAGGTGGAGGCAGAATAGATAGGTGGGGGCGCCACGGGGGTTGGGTTACAACCCTAGAAACCATCACCAGTTCTCTGTCCCGAGTGTGGGCTCCAGGCAGAAGACAGAGCGAAGGAGTGTAGGCTCAGCCGACTCCTGGCATCTAAAGTTTGTGGTCAGCCGTCCAGATCCCACCGCTCCTCCTGTCCTCAGCTGCTTGGGGAGTAGTAGCCTATCGCCCATTTCCCCCCACAGCACAGCGTCACCCTGGTACCCGTGGAGGAGTTCAGTAGTGAGTTTGTGGAGCCCCGGGTCTTCTGTGTGAGCAGTCATGGAACTTTCAACCCCAGCAGGTACTGGGGCTGGGAGTGGCTAGGGTGAGGAGCTGGGAACTGTCGCCAGGAGAGTGTTCTCACTCACGGTGCTCCCCAGCGCTGCCTGTCTAGCCTCCCGATTCCCGAAGCCACCACAGCCCATCGTCCTCAAGGACTGCCAGGTCTTGCCGCTGCCTCCCGACCTGCCTCTGACTCAGTCTCAGGAGCTCTCACCGGGTGCACCCCCAGAGGGACCACAGCCTCGGCCACCAACTGCGGTGGATCCTAGTGCAGAGCCCACCTTGCTGCGCCACCCACAGGTTGAGGGCTCAGGGCGGACGGAAGCCTCTCCAGGGGTGGGTGGGGGCGAGGCAGGGAAGGGCTCTTGGTCCCTGTCCTCTGCCACCCCGTGACAGAGGCTGCAGACAGAGGCGGGACCAGCTGTTCCTTACTCTGGCCACTCATCGGAGACTCTCTTCGACAGGGCACGGTGGTCTTCACCACCCAGGTGCCCACCCTGGGCCGCTACGCCTTCCTGCTGCATGGCTACCAGCCGGTCCACCCCTCCTTCCCTGTGGAGGTACTCATTAATGGCGGCCGCATCTGGCAGGGTGAGTAGCAAGGGGAAAAAACCCGGACACTGTCAAAAATTTCAAACTAAGTGCCAAACGGTCACAGTGAGTGGTACCACTGTATTAGAGCTCTTCATGTCTGTCAGGAGTGGTGAGACGAAAGTTTGATTATAAGGTGCTTGGAGGGCTCAGTCACTTGTTCATGGGGTACTTGATCACGTGTGGCTACCTGTCATTCACAAAGAACGAGGCCTGGTCTGCCAGGTAGGCTCTCTGCCTGTGACATACCAGCACCTGGAGTGCTTAGCACAAGGCCTATCCTGTCTGTGTTCCCTGATATCTCTAACTGCCCTACACCCAGTCTCGATTGGCCATGCAGCTAGAGGGCTTGATACTGGAGGCCTGACCTTCCCGTTCTGACCCCTGCCAGGCCACGCCAACGCCAGCTTCTGTCCTCATGGTTATGGCTGCCGTACCCTGGTGTTGTGTGAGGGTCAGACGATGCTGGACGTTACGGACAATGAGCTCACCGTGACCGTGCGTGTGCCAGAAGGCCGGTGGCTCTGGCTGGTGAGCCTCAGGGCTGGTTTGCCACTTGCAAAGTGGCCTTCCCTTTACACCCGTCCCCTATCTGTGGGTCTCAGCTTGAGTATATCACCTGATTTGTCAGGGTATCTCCCATCACAGGTGCACCATTGGAGGGGCTCTAGAACCGAGCCACTAAGCCTAGCTGGTGGACAGAAGTGGAAGGGGAGGCTGGGTAACAGGAAAGAAGGGGACCTGAGCAATGCTAGATTCTTGCCTTGTTGTCCCTTCACTGCCTGCCACACTAGGACTACCATGCTCTGGCCTTAGCTAGTCTGAGGGGTCTGCCCAAATACCCCCAGCCAAGCCCTCCTGCTGGACCCTTGCAAAGGTGACCAGGTCTTGTTCCGTAGGACTACATACTCATTGTCCCTGAGGATGTTTATAGCTCCAGTTACCTCCAAGAGGAGCCTCTGGACAAATCCTATGACTTCATCAGCCACTGTGCCACCCAGGGCTACCACATTAGGTGGGCTGGGTTGTGGTGGGACAGGGGGCCTTGGTGGGGGGGAGGCACAAGGGTCAGGCCAGGAGCCAGGCTCACCGTTTACCCCTCAATGTAGCCCCAGCAGCTCATCTCCGTTCTGCCGGAATGCCGCCACCTCCTTGTCTCTCTTCTACAACAACGGAGCCCTCCCTTGTGGCTGCCACGAGGTGGGCGCCGTAAGTCCCACGTGCGAACCCTTCGGGGGCCAGTGCCCCTGCCGGGGTCACGTCATTGGCCGTGACTGCTCCCGCTGTGCCACCGGCTACTGGGGCTTCCCCAATTGCAGGCGTGAGTACCCAGTGCTCAGAGAATCAGAGCCAGTGGGCATGGTGGGCAAGGGAACATTCTGGAGCTTCACTGACTGCACGTCACTTCCTGTCTGTGCTCCTCAGGCAGCTAGCAGCCTGGGTGACGTGCACTGTTTCATGGGCTTGTCTAACGGGGTCTAGGAAGTGTAGCCCTAACAGTGACACATCGGAGCCTGGCAGGGGTAAAAGTAGGGTAGTGTCCCCGCCCTTCCCTACCACATCCTTAAGGGCTGCACCTGGGGCTTGAACGGGGCAGAGGGGTCAACCGGTACTGTCAACCCCAACAGCCTGTGACTGTGGAGCCCGCTTGTGTGACGAGCTCACAGGCCAGTGTATCTGTCCACCACGCACTGTGCCCCCTGATTGCCTGGTCTGCCAGCCTCAGAGCTTTGGTTGCCATCCCTTGGTGGGCTGTGAGGAGTGTAACTGCTCAGGGCCTGGCGTCCAGGAGCTGACAGACCCCACCTGTGACATGGACAGCGGCCAGTGCAGGTGAGTCCCGCCGACGGCACCCCACAATCGTGTGGGATCTCGGGTCAGGGAGAGCATCGCCTCTCACACCGCACTCTTGTTACTCTCAGACCACACTCTAGGGGCCGGGATCCTGTGGGGTCTGCACGACCCAGGGCTAGAAGGGGACTCACCTAGCCTTTGTCCACACACAGATGCAGACCCAATGTAGCTGGACGTCGCTGTGATACCTGTGCCCCGGGCTTCTATGGTTATCCTAGCTGTCGCCCCTGTGACTGTCACGAGGCAGGCACCATGGCTAGCGTGTGTGACCCTCTCACAGGCCAGTGCCATTGCAAGGTGAGCAGGGGCTTGTATCCCAGGCCCCTTCCTTACATATCTGTTTCCGTTGAGCCATGGTCCTCCTGGGCAGGTGGGGCTTTCTGAAAGCTTTGGGGGACAACGACAAAAACTGGCCTATGGTCTGGCTCTTAACGCATAGCTAACTGGCCTTGATTGTCCTCTGCCCATAGGAGAACGTGCAGGGCTCAAGATGTGACCAGTGTCGCGTGGGGACCTTCTCCTTGGATGCTGCTAACCCCAAGGGCTGTACCCGCTGCTTCTGCTTCGGGGCCACAGAGCGCTGTGGGAACTCTAACCTTGCCCGCCATGAGGTATCCTGGTCTAGCCTGGGACTGAGGTGGGAGCCACTAGAGGGCCCCCAGAGTGCAGGGCAAGGCCACGTTTCCACTCTGACCCCCGCGTGTGCTCACAGTTCATGGACATGGAGGGCTGGGTGCTGTTGAGCAGTGACCGGCAGGTGGTTCCCCATGAGCATCGGCCTGAGATGGAGCTGCTGCACGCAGATCTGCGCTCTGTGGCTGACACTTTCTCAGAGCTGTACTGGCAGGCTCCACCCTCCTACCTGGGAGACAGGGTGAGCATTTGGTTTGAGGGGTTGTACTCTGAGGCAGGAAGTGCTCTGGGGCACTGGGGAGCATGGGTGGCAATGTGGTCACATCCCAGGGACCTTGCGGCTACATTGTATTGTAAAGGGAGCAGGAGAGGTACCCAGGTAAGGGTGCTTGTGGGTAAGGGTGGGTGTGGCAAAGAGGGAGACCGTTCCCACTGTGCTGGTTCCAGGTGTCATCCTACGGTGGAACCCTCCACTATGAGCTGCACTCAGAGACCCAGCGAGGTGATATCTTCATTCCCTATGAGAGCCGGCCAGATGTCGTGCTGCAGGTTGTGGGGCGTGGTGGGTGTGGCCCAACTGGGAGAGTGGACCAGCCCAGTTGCCAGCTCTCACCTGGTCCATGTGTCTGGTTCTCAGGGCAACCAAATGAGCATTGCCTTCCTGGAACTGGCGTACCCTCTGCCTGGCCAGGTTCACCGAGGACAGCTACAGCTGGTAGAGGTGAGCAGAGCTGGCCTGGAGCCCAGCAGGGGCCCAAAGGGCCATTGCTCTCACTGTCTCCATGATGGAGAACGCTGATGTTAGAAGGAGACAGAGGCTGCCGGGTTTCCTTTCTGATCATCCATGATGGGTCATCTCTGGTTCTAAAACCCTCGAACACAGTGGGTGAGCTCTGAGGCACTGTGGGAGCCCCTCTTTGTCTCTCACTCGGGCTCTCTCCCTTTTAGATGACCTCACTTGAGACACAGCAAGGACCACTTCCAGTTTGTAGCTTGATCTTTTTTTAGTTTATTACATTTTATTTATTTATGAGATGTGTGTGTTATATTCACATGCACACGCCCTCACGCATGCACGTTATAGCATACACATGGAATCAGCGGACAACTCTCAGGACTTGATTCTCTTCTACCATGCAGGTCCTCAGTACTCAATACTCAGCTTGTCAGCTTGAGGGTGGCAGGCGCCGTTGTCCATTGAGCTGTCTCACAGCTTGAGGGTGGCAGGCGCCGTTGTCCATTGAGCTGTCTCACGTAGCCTTGTAGCTTTCTTTTGAAAAATGTCCAGTGCTCTGTGGTTAAGAGCACTGGCTGCTCTTCCAGAGGTCCTGAGTTCAATTCCTAGCAACCACATGGTGGCTCACAACCATCTATATGTACATGCTGAGTACTGATATACATGAAATACATAAATCTTTAAAAAACAAAGAAGCTTTTAAAACGTCCTTTGATGAACAGATTCTTGATATCCTGAAGTTTATCAAGTTTTCACGATTATTCAGTTTATGTGTCTTATTTGTGAAAACATTTGCCTCTCTGATGTCAGAAAGGACCCATTTATATGTTCTTTTAACAACTTGAACTATCTTCTTTGCGTATTTAAGTTCTTAATATACCTGGAGTTGCCTTTGGGATGTGAAGTAGGAGCCTAGCTGCTCACTGTCACCATGGGTGACCGCTGGAGCCCCCTCCTCCTGTGATCTGTGTGCGTGCACCCCATCCTCTCCATGGAGGTCGGTTCTGCACTCCCTGCTCTGCCCCAGCTGAGGTCTTACCTTCGCCCCACAGGGGAACTTCCGGCACTTGGAGACTCACAACCCAGTGTCCCGAGAAGAACTCATGATGGTGCTGGCGGGCCTGGAGCAGCTGCAGCTCCGTGCTCTCTTCTCACAGACTTCTTCCAGTGTCTCCTTGCGTAGAGTGGTACTAGAGGTGGCTAGCGAGGCTGGCAGGGGGCCTCCAGCCAGCAATGTGGAACTGTGTATGTGCCCTGCCAACTACCGTGGGGACTCATGCCAGGTAAAGGGGTGAGGGTAGGCGCTTAGCCATGAAGGTCCTCCCCGCAGGTCCTTCCCCGAGCATACTCTGCCAGCATCTGCTTTCTACCCTGTCCCATGTCTGCCCCCGAGTGTCGTCCTCTCTACCTCGCAACCTGCATACTTGCTCAGGCGGCTGCTGATCCTCACCTGTTGTCCCAGCATTCACCACTGCCTACCCCTCCCCCCATACACACAGCTGCTGTGACGTGTCCATTGCTCACCCAGGACCCACACAGTCAGCATCCCTGACCCACCCTGATTCCCACTCTCTCCTCCCTCACCTGGGGATCTGGGTAGTCTAGCATGATACCCAGGGAACATTTGTGTCTGACCACCACTAGAAAAAGATGTTCAGGGTAGAAAGAAGGTGGCCCTGGTCGGTCACTAGTCCCACTGGCTGGTCATTCCTGAGCCGTGATATCCACATCCAGAATTACGTCCATAAGTCTAGAAGCCCAACAGACATGGCCAGCAGTGCTGGTGTCCAACTCCCTATGATCCAGTGGGGCTGGCATCCAGTCACTAATGCCCTACCCACCTTTCTCCAGGAATGTGCCCCTGGCTATTACCGGGACACCAAGGGTCTCTTCCTCGGCCGATGTGTCCCCTGTCAGTGCCATGGCCATTCAGATCGCTGCCTTCCTGGCTCCGGCGTTTGTGTGGTGAGTACTCTAAGCAGGGTGGCCAGGAAGACCCCAGAACCTATGGTTCCAGATAAACTCAGACCCAGAACCAGGATGCACACTAGCTGGCTTAGAGCTGTCCCTGGAGTTGGGATGAGGTGGGGTGAGGTGAGGTTTGCTGCTCTCCGCACTGACCATGGACTGTGCCCTAGGGCTGCCAGCACAACACAGAAGGGGACCAGTGTGAGCGTTGCAGGCCTGGCTTCGTCAGCAGTGATCCCAGTAACCCTGCATCCCCCTGTGTGAGCTGTCCTTGCCCCTTGGCAGTGCCCTCCAATAAGTAAGTAGCTGGTCTCCTCTGCAGCACCTGAGCAGCTAGGGCAGGCCCATTAGGTGGGAACCCAGCACCAGGCGCCTGTCCTGATGGATGGGGTGGGAACTCCCACACCTCGAGGCTGCCCCGATGGAGAGGTGCTACTGTGTCACAACTGCTTATCTTGCCCTTACAGTTTTGCAGACGGTTGCGTCTTAAGAAATGGCCGAACCCAGTGCCTCTGCAGGCCGGGCTATGCCGGTGCCTCCTGCGAGCGGTAACTAGGCGGGGTGAATCTCTACTGATGACAGGGTGCCCTGAGCAGGGCCACCAGACCCTGACCGTCCCCCTCTCCACTCCTTGTCACCATCCCTAGGTGTGCACCTGGCTTTTTTGGGAACCCTCTGGTGCTGGGCAGCTCCTGTCAGCCCTGCGACTGCAGCGGTAATGGTGACCCCAACATGATCTTCAGTGACTGCGACCCCCTGACAGGTGCCTGTCGAGGCTGCCTCCGTCACACCACTGGGCCCCACTGTGAACGCTGTGCCCCTGGCTTCTATGGCAATGCTTTGTTGCCAGGCAACTGCACCCGTAAGCACTGAGTGGGATCTTGGGTGCACCCTGAGAACAGGTTATATGCCGGTGTAGCCAGGCCACCTTCCCACATAGTCGCCAGCTTCACGGTCAGACCCTGTCCCTGCCTTGCCCCCTTCAGGGTGGAGCTGTAAGGAGGAGAGCCAAACTGGACCAGTGATGTTGTGAATGTGGGGTGCGAGAGGCCAGGACCAAATAATGGGAAAGACAGCAGGAAGAACTGAACTGGGGGACAGAGCAGTAACCACAGCCCCCACTTTCTGCAGGGTGTGACTGTTCCCCATGTGGGACAGAAACCTGTGATCCCCAGAGTGGGCGCTGCCTGTGCAAAGCAGGCGTGACTGGACAACGTTGTGACCGCTGTTTGGTAGGGCTGGCAGTGGCCTGAGGACGGGGCGGGCTAGGAGGGAGGAACCAGGCCTGTGGAGGAAGTGTGCTGAGGGAGAGTCCTGGTCTGTGGAGAAATGGGCCAGGGAGAGCTTTGGCTGGTCCTGAGGAGCCTGAGCTAGCCCAGGTTTCCAGGGCTGCCGGTGTGATGCTGAGGGCTAGACAGGCTGTGACAACGAGGTGTATCACAGGAAGGACACTTCGGTTTTGAGCAATGCCAGGGCTGCCGCCCTTGTGCCTGTGGACCAGCTGCCGAGGGCTCCGAGTGCCACCCTCAGAGTGGTCAGTGTCACTGCCAGCCAGGGACCACAGGACCCCAGTGCCTCGAGTGTGCCCCTGGCTACTGGGGGCTCCCGGAGAAGGGCTGCAGACGTGAGTACAGGAGTGTGGGAAGGCAGGGAGGAGAGAGGCAGGCATCCCTGGGTGCCTACAGTCACATCTGCCTACCCCTCTTCCTGCAGGCTGCCAGTGTCCCCAAGGCCACTGTGACCCACACACGGGCCACTGCACCTGTCCCCCGGGGCTCAGCGGGGAACGCTGTGACACCTGCAGCCAGCAGCACCAGGTGCCTGTACCGGGCAGGCCTGGGGGTCATGGCGTACACTGTGAAGGTAAGCCTTCCCTCTACTGTTCTCCATCTTTCCCCACTATTTCTACAGTGCCTCGTATTTGGGGTTCCCAGGCCTGGTGGGCTAATGTTCTTTCCCTGTATTGATTCTCGACATCCCAGAGGGGACCCCAGCTGCCCGTATCCATTTTCTGAGGATTTCCACAACTCTATGCTAACCTGGTATCCACCTTTTGATATCTATCCCACTTGGGGATGTCACTCCAGTACTGGGCACTGTCCCTTCGGTGGATCTCACTGCCTGGGATTCTCCCTAATAAAGTGTTCCATAATCTCAGGCCAGCTTCCTCCTGCCCAGATGGGGGCCTTCACTTGACCCTGGAATGACGATGCCTTTGCTGACCTTGTGTCCCTATAACACTGACGTAACTGGCACAGTTCAGTCTCTTAGGCCGGCCTCTCATGCGTCTCTGACCCTTTGCTGACCCTGTTTTCCTGATTAAGTTCTGCCCGGGCCCATTCACTCCATATTTATTACCCATAACCCTAGTGCTGGTTTCTTGTGCCGACCCGCCTGTCTCTGTGGTCCCTGGCTCACCCATGTCCTCCATACCCACTCTCCCCTGCCTCCAGTGTGTGACCACTGTGTGGTCCTGCTCCTGGATGACCTCGAGCGGGCTGGCGCCCTCCTCCCCGCTATCCGTGAGCAGCTGCAGGGTATCAACGCCAGCTCCGCAGCCTGGGCCAGACTGCACAGGCTGAATGCCTCCATTGCTGACCTGCAGGTATTTCACGCCCACCCGCCCACCGCCCTGCCTCCTCTGGCTGGCTGGCTGTGTGGTGCTTAACCTTTCCTCCCCCCCCCCCCGCCCCCTACAGAGTAAACTTCGGAGCCCACAGGCACCCCGCTACCAGACCGCACAGCAGCTACAGACTCTAGAGCAGCAGAGTACAAGCCTTCAACAGGATACGGAGAGGCTGGGCAGTCAGGCAAGACCTATGACCCTATCCCGTGTCCTGTGGTGTTTCTCCTCAGGAGCCCTCACCTCCAGGATCTCCCAGTCCTTGACACCAGAGCCACCCGCCCCCATCCCAGGGGCCACCCTTTTTACCCTGCCCTGCCTCAGTCATATACCCACAAACACCACAGCTGAAGGAAACTGTACCCACAGGCCACAGGGGTCCAAGGTCGGGCAGGCCAGCTGCTGGACACCACAGAGTCCACACTGGACCGGGCACAGAAGTTGTTGGAGTCTGTACGAGCTGTGGGCCGTGCCCTGAATGGTAAGGCTGCTGATGCTTGGCCCAGTATATAGGGTGAGCTGCTTGGAGGGCTGGGACAGGCAGGGCCTCCTGGAAGTCTTCTCTTGAGCTGGCTGGGTCCTATGTGCTTATTCTCTGGGAGAGTGGCTTTTGGCCAGGGTCTTTTGGATCCCATAGAGCTAGACTTTCATACAGAACCACTGGGAACGCTAGCCACTAGCAAACCTCCTTAGTGAGAAACAGACCAACAGCTGAGAAGAAACTGGGGCTCCCAATCTTTTTTTTTTTAAACATTTATTTATGTATTTCATGTATGTGCGTACACTGTTGCTGTCTTCAGACACGACAGAAGAGGGCATCGGATCCCATTACAGATGGTTTTGTGCCACCATGTGGTTGCTGGGATTTGAACTCAGGACCTTCAGAAGAGCAGTCAGTGCTCTTAAGCGCTGAGCCATCTCTCCAGCCCAGGGCTCCCAATCTTACGACAGGATCTGGCACAGCCAAAGGATTGGGAAAAAAGTGAACTTTCTGCTTGAGGAAAGCCAGGGATTGGGCTGAACCAGCATGTCAAGGTTTACAGAGAAAGGCAGAGAGGGGTCTTAATCTTGGGGGCTCCAAGAGCATGTGAAGTGAGTGCTGTTGGGATATGTGCTGGCAGCTGGCCAAAACGCCTTGGGCAGCTCTCAGGCTTGGAAGTGGGTGATGGAGTCTAGCCCCAGACCCTGACAATCCCCTCTCTGTAGAGCTGGCATCTCGCATGGGCCAAGGATCTCCAGATGATGTCTCAGTACCGTCTGGTGAGCAGCTGCGCTGGGCTCTGGCTGAAGTGGAGCGGCTACTCTGGGATATGCGGACTCGTGACCTGGGGGCCCAGGGGGCAGTCGCAGAGGCCGAACTGTCCGAAGCCCAGAGGCGTGAGTGGGGTCAAACCCTGTTAGGCAGGATCATGGCCTGGGAGCCCTGGGGGCCAAATGTAAAATTGGCCTGCAGCAGAGGTGGACTAGATGGGTGCTGGGCAGTGACGGGGCTTGTGTGCGTGTGCGTGTGATGACGGGGTCTAGGTAGCAGGGTCTGACCACCTTCCTACTCTGGTGTTGGCCAGTGATGGCTCGTGTCCAGGAGCAGCTGACCAACTTCTGGGAGGAGAACCAGTCATTGGCCACACACATTCGGGACCAGCTGGCTCATTATGAGTCTGGTCTCATGGATCTCCGTGAGGCCCTGAACCAGGCTGTCAATACCACCCGGGAGGCTGATGAACTCAACAGCCGCAACCAGGAACGGCTGAGGGAAGCCCTGGTAAGTATATTTGCTTCAGGCCCTGTGTTCCGCTCTCCCGGCTGCCTCCTTCCCGGGCCCTGGTCTTCTGTCAGCTCTTTCCCTGTTCTCCCTCCTCTCTCTACATCTCCCCTCCTCTTTTTGGTCCTTTCTGCCTGTCCCCCATGTTCTTTCAGACCCAAGCCTCCCATCCCTCCTGTTCTCCCCCCTCCCCCACTTATTGCTCTGTGGTGCTTAGAGCCCCATTACAGCCTTTATTCACACTCTCTTAAAATGCTGTCCCAAGCAATGGAAACAGGAACTGTCCCAGGACAATGCCACCCTGAAGGCCACTCTTCAAGCCGCCAGTCTCATCTTGGGCCATGTTTCTGAGCTTCTGCAGGGCATAGACCAAGCTAAGGAGGTAAATACACCCCCTGCACATCATTCATTCCTGGCTAGTCTCCTCTAAGATTTCTGGTTGCTGTGCTAGACTCCCTGGCATGCATTGGCACCACCTGGTCCCACATTAGGAGGGTAATTAAAATAAAGCCCACCACCGTCACAGGACCTAGAGCACCTGGCGGCCAGCCTGGATGGAGCCTGGACACCCTTACTGAAAAGGATGCAGGCCTTTTCCCCTGCCAGCAGCAAGGTGGACTTAGTAGAGGCTGCTGAGGCCCACGCACAAAAGCTGAACCAGCTAGCGATCAACCTGTCTGGGTATGTGGCGCTCTCAAGGGTGTCCCGGTTGGCCCATAGTCGGGTGACTAGTCTGGGAGTGTTCCCAGAGGGAGAAGTCATCATTCCCAAAGGATCCAGGCTTTTTGTAGCCTCATGGGAAGTTTGGGGCCCAAATTTTGGCAGATCTAAAGCAGTAAGACGCCCTGAGATGACAGCTAGCTGGGCTATACTCGGCAGCATACCTAACCATTCATCCCATGATCCTCCTTCCCTCCTGGCAGCATCATCCTTGGCATCAATCAGGACCGCTTCATCCAGAGGGCCGTGGAAGCCTCCAATGCCTACAGCAGTATCCTGCAGGCCGTTCAGGCCGCTGAGGACGCGGCAGGCCAGGCACTGAGGCAGGCCAGCCGCACATGGGAGGTGAGGCTCTGAGCATCTGTGGGCCGCAGGAGCCCTGCTCCCAGGCCTGATGGTGTGAACGGTCATTTGTAAACAGCCCCTGAACTTCTGCAGATGGTGGTACAGCGGGGCCTAGCAGCTGGAGCCCGGCAGCTGTTAGCCAACAGCAGTGCCCTGGAGGAGACCATCCTTGGGCACCAGGGGAGGCTGGGCCTTGGTGAGTGCATAGATCCTGGAGTACACTGATATCTGGGACATGTCCCTGTAGCTTCAGGATGATAATAGTGTGGTTCAGTGTAAGAATCAATAGATACTAAATACGCCTGCCCTGTGTGGCTTCTACTCCACGGGGTCTACTCTGTGGGTGGTGATGGTGGCGCAGGGTATAATGTCTGTCTGTCTTGGTGGTATGCCAAGGGAGGGACCACAGCCAGGGGAGGATGGATGAAGCTCAAGGCCCCTATCTTTGTCCTCACTCCATCTGTGGGCTAGGAGGGTTGGGTGGAACTTCTTGCAACTGAGACTGCCTCCCTTCTGCAGCTCAGGGCCGTCTGCAGGCTGTGGGGACCCAGCTTCATGATGTCCGGGCCAGGAAGAACCAGCTGGCAGCCCAGATCCAGGAGGCACAAGCCATGTTGGCCATGGACACAAGTATGCGGCTTCTCCCTGCTCTTGCCTGTCACTCTTCCGTACTCAGTAGTGCCTCGTGAGAGTAGACACACGTCTAATGAGTCTGTCCATGCTGTGGTTAACGTGTCCGATGAGGCTCACCTGCTAAGGGGCACTCTGGGCTTGTGCCTCTGTCAGGTGGCTCAGGTCACCAAAACAGTGGCCCTGCAGGTACTTGGCACTGATAAGCAGGTCATAAGAGTCCTGGACAGCGGTGAAGTTATGGGCGGGCATGGGACAAGCAGCAGTGGGGTAGTTACTGGAGGATGTAGGAGCATGCCCTACAGGAGACAGGCATTCCTGGAAAAGACCTGCTGACCAGTGAGCACAGAGGTCAGAGTGGGGTTCATCAGGCTGCCTCTCCAAGAGAGCTGAGAACTGACAACAGCATGGTCTGACCCTAATGTCTAGCTTTCTCTGTAGCCACCAAAATGTCCCAGGCACTCATGGGCACAAACCTAGAAACCGGGCAAGACTTGGGAGTTGGTAATGGCCCCTGGGTGGGAGGATTACAGGGCCATGAAGAGAAGCGTGCGTAGGATCTTGAATGTATTGAGCTGCAAGTATGGCACTTATGCTATCCACAGGGGTGGGTTCCCGCAGCAGAGGGCCCTAGGAACATGAAGTTGGCTGTTGCTGGGAATGGTCTCCATCTGTTACAGGCGAAACCAGTGAGAAGATCGCTCACGCCAAGGCTGTGGCTGCCGAAGCCCTCAATACGGCCACCCATGTGCAGTCTCAGCTTCAGGGTATGCAGAAGAATGTGGAGAGGTGGCAGAGCCAGCTGGGGGGCCTGCGAGGCCAGGACCTGAGCCAGGTGGAACGGGACGCAAGCAGTTCAGGTGAGCGAGTGGTCCTTGCCTTTCTGGGGACCAAGGTGTGAGAGACAAGATTCTCATCCCATGTCTACTGCAGTGTCTACCCTGGAGAAGACACTGCCACAGCTGCTGGCCAAACTGAACCGTCTGGAGAACCGTGGAGTTCACAATGCCAGCCTGGCCTTGTCTGCCAACATTGGTCGTGTGCGCAAGCTCATCGCCCAAGCGCGGAGTGCCGCCAACAAGGTGGGTACTCACTCACCTTGGATATAGGCAGTGACAGTGGACCTGGGAAGCCGGGTAGTAAACCCTCTTGTGCTACACTTGCAGGTGAAGGTGTCCATGAAGTTCAATGGGCGTTCAGGGGTACAACTGCGCACCCCACGAGACCTTGCCGACCTTGCTGCCTACACTGCCCTCAAGTTCCACATCCAGAGCCCAGTGCCGGCACCCGAACCTGGCAAGAACACGGGGGACCGCTTTGTTCTGTACATGGGCAGCCGCCAGGTAACAAGCAGGCGGAGGGGATGACTGCAAGTTAGAAATGGGTGGTGTTGGGTCTCCATCCTAACTGAGTCTTCTGGCCACCGCCACAGGGCACTGGGGACTACATGGGAGTGTCTCTGCGTAATCAGAAGGTGCACTGGGTGTACAGGCTAGGAGAGACTGGCCCCACGACTCTCAGCATCGACGAGAACATCGGGGAGCAGTTTGCAGCCATCAGCATCGACAGGTAGAGTTACCTTGAAGAGAGGTTAGACTTGTTATTTCCAAGTGCCATGTCTGTGTCTCACCCCTCTCCTCTGCTCTGCTCTTAGGACCCTCCAGTTTGGCCACATGTCTGTCACCGTGGAGAAACAGATGGTTCATGAGATCAAAGGAGACACGGTGGCCCCCGGGAGGGAGGGGCTACTCAACCTGCATCCTGATGATTTCGTCTTCTACGTGGGAGGGTATCCCAGCAACTTCACGGTAGGCCTGGCTCAGCCTCGGGGTCGCCTTTGAGTGTCCGGACAGTCCTGCCTACCTTGACCTAGGAAAAGTCCTTGTCTGGTTTTAAGTTCATTCTCCTGCAGTCTGAGTGCGGTTGGTCACTTGGAGGTAGGAAGGTGCCCTGACCACACCCTTTACCCACAGCCCCCTGAGCCCCTCCGATTCCCTGGCTATCTGGGCTGTATTGAGATGGACACACTGAACGAGGAGGTGGTCAGCCTCTACAATTTTGAGCAGACCTTCACGCTGGACACTGCGGTAGATAAGCCTTGTGCTCGGTAGGTAAGGCCCAGCAGCGTCCCGTGCCTCTACTTATCTGCTCTCCGCTGACCTGAGGCCTCCATCCTGCAGCTCCAAGGCCACTGGTGACCCGTGGCTCACGGATGGCTCCTACCTGGATGGCAGTGGCTTTGCCCGCATCAGCTTTGAGAAGCAATTCAGCAACACAAAACGCTTTGACCAGGAGCTGCGGCTTGTGTCCTACAACGGGATCATCTTTTTCCTCAAGCAGGAGGTACGGCTGACCCCCACACCCCACCCCGCCCTGTGCCTCCTTCCCATTCTGGCTTTGCCCTGCTATGACCCTTCCTAAGGTCCCCCGAGATCATCTTGCCCTGCCCTGTTCCTGCAGAGCCAGTTCTTGTGCCTGGCAGTGCAGGAAGGCACCCTTGTGCTCTTCTACGACTTCGGCTCCGGCCTGAAGAAGGCTGACCCACTGCAGTCCCCACAAGCCTTGACGGCAGCCAGCAAGGCGGTAAGGCAAGGAAGGGGTCTGGGGACAGGAGGACCAGCAGAGAAATTTGGCTTTCCTGAGCCCGCTACCCGTCCCTTGCAGATCCAAGTGTTTCTACTGGCTGGCAACCGCAAGCGTGTGTTGGTGCGTGTGGAGCGGGCCACCGTGTTCAGTGTAGACCGGGATAACATGCTGGAGATGGCGGATGCCTACTACTTGGGAGGTGTGCCACCCGAGCAGCTGCCCCCGAGGTGAGCATGGGCCCTAGGGTATGGAGGGTCCCAGTGCCACCAGGGCAGCCACTCACGACCCGACTGGTGTCCCGCAGCCTACGGCAGCTCTTCCCCTCTGGAGGCTCTGTCCGTGGCTGCATCAAGGGTATCAAGGCTCTGGGCAAGTACGTGGACCTCAAACGGTTGAACACCACGGGCATCAGTTTCGGCTGCACTGCTGACCTGCTAGTGGGACGCACCATGACTTTTCACGGCCACGGCTTCCTGCCCCTGGCGCTTCCCGATGTGGCGCCCATCACCGGAGAGGTCTATTCTGGCTTTGGCTTTCGTGGCACCCAGGACAACAGCCTGCTGTATTACCGTGCCTCCCCGGTGAGCTGCTGGTAGCCAGCTTCTGCTGCAGCCAGCAAGTCTAGGCCTGTGGGGATAAGAAGGGATGAGTCTGGACTCTTGGCCTAGCCAGTGACCTTGCCTCTGTCCCTAGGATGGGCCATACCAGGTATCCCTGAGGGAGGGTCACGTGACACTCCGTTTTATGAACAGAGAGGTGGAAACTCAAGGGGTTTTTGCTGATGGCGCCCCTCACTATGTTGCCTTCTACAGCAATGTCACGAGGTGAGCCCTGCCTCAGGCAGAGAGGGAAGGAGGGCTAGTATGCCCCACAGGAGGGCCTGTGGGAGGCTAGCTCTTCAGAAAGAATGTGCTGGGCTGGGAAACACCATCTTCTTCCCAGGGTATGGCTGTATGTGGATGACCAGCTACAACCAGTAACGTCTCCTGAGAGAACAACTCCCATGCTCCAACTACAGCCTGAGGAACCCTCACGGCTTCTCCTGGGAGGCCTGCCTGTGTCTGGTACCTTCCACAACTTCAGTGGCTGCATCAGCAATGTTTTTGTACAGCGGTGAGCTGGTGGGTGTAGGGAATGAAGTCCCAACTGACCCCTGCATTCCAGTTACTGACATCTATCTACCTGACCCGCCCCCCCAGACTTCGGGGACCACAGCGTGTGTTTGACCTACACCAGAACATGGGGAGTATCAACGTAAGCGTAGGCTGTACACCAGCCCAACTCATCCAGACCTCAAGGGCCACGGCTCAGAAGGTGGGGGACCCATGGTGGTATGTGGGCAGGACTTGGGTAGCTGGGGCTGTCAAGCAGTTGGCCAATGCATTATGGTCTGGCCTTAGGTTTCCCGCCGTAGTCGACAGCCCAGCCAATACCTTGCCTGCGCGACACCCTGGCTCCCTGGGACTATTCAGGATGCATACCAGTTTGGGGGACCCCTGCCCAGTTATCTGCAGTTTGTGGGTGTCTCCCCATCCCACAGGAATAGGTAAGGTTGGCCAGGCTAGACTTGGGTGGGGTTGGAGGTGTTGCCCACGCTGACACCATGCTTGGCTTTCAGGCTCCACCTCTCGATGCTCGTCCGCCCCCGTGCGGCTTCCCAGGGCCTCTTGCTCTCTGCAGCCCCCATGTCGGGCCACAGCCCTTCACTGGTACTCTTTCTAAACCATGGACACTTTGTCGCACAGACTGAGGGCCCTGGGCCCCGGCTCCAGGTCCAGAGTCACCAGCACTCACGGGCTGGCCAGTGGCACAGGGTGAGAGGTTATAGAGAGAGGGTGGGTGGCAGGGTACAGGCAATGCCCCTCAAGCTCCTTTCTTCCCAGGGTGCTGGGATACCGTTGACTGTGATTCTTCCCATACCAGGTGTCTGTCCGCTGGGGAATGCAGCAGGTCCAGCTTGTGGTGGATGGCAGCCAGACCTGGAGCAAGAAGGCTCCCCGCCATCGGGTCCCCAGGGCAGAGCAACCACAGCCCTACACCCTCTATGTAGGAGGTCTCCCTGCCAGCAGTTACAGCTCCAAGCTCCCTGTGAGAACCATACCGCTCCCATCCCTGGCCTTGGCCCGGGTGACCACCCTTGGCAGTCTAAGCCTGATGTTATCCATCTGCTCCTTGCCAGGTGTCTGTGGGGTTCAGCGGCTGTCTTAAGAAATTGCAGCTGGATAAGCAGCCACTGAGGACCCCAACTCGAATGGTGGGGGTCACGCCCTGTGTCTCAGGCCCCCTGGAAGATGGCCTGTTCTTCCCAGGCAGTGAGGGAGTTGTCACATTAGGTGTGTGAGACGAGGGAGGTCTTGTGGGAATAGGGGTTCTAAGCCAGGCCCTGGACCTCACCCCTCACGGCTCCTCCCCACAGAGCTCCCCAAGGCCAAGATGCCCTATGTGAACCTGGAGCTAGAGGTGCGGCCCTTGGCAGCTGCTGGCCTCATCTTCCACCTGGGCCAGGCCCAGGCCACTCCTTACGTACAGCTGCAGGTGCTAACAGAACAGGTGAGGAGAGCTATGGTGCGGGGTCACTTGTTTCTTCACTGTGGCCTCTGTTGGGCAGAACCTAACTGTCCTTCACCCCAGGTCCTGCTGCGGGCAAACGATGGGGCAGGGGTGTTCTCCACTTGGGTGACCTACCCCAAGCTTTGTGATGGACAGTGGCACCGAGTGGCAGGTGAGGGGACCCTTTTCCTTTCCTACAGAGAAGGGTGGGTTGTGGAAGGGACACTGCAGGTTGGCTGGCTAGGGAACATAACTCTGTTCCACAGTGACCATGGGCAGGAACACACTCCGGCTGGAGGTAGACACACAGAGCAACCACACCACAGGCCATTTGCAAGAGACCTTGGCCGGCTCTCCAGCACTTCTGCACCTTGGGAGCCTGCCCAGTAAGTACGGACTGCCCTGTGCTATCTCCAAAAGGGTAGCCAAAGACTGGGCTGACTAGCTAATGCAGGGACAAAGGACCCAGCCGCCATGACACCAGTGTTCTGGCCCCTCTATTTTCAGAGTCTTCACCTGCTCAGCCAGAGCCCCCTGCCTACCAAGGATGCTTAAGGAAGCTGCTGATCAATGGGGCTCCTGTCAACGTGACTGCTTCTGTACAAATCCAGGGAGCAGTGGGGATGAGCGGATGCCCCTTGGGAACCCTAGCACTTTCCAAGCAGGGAAAGGCACTGACCCAGAGGCAGGCCAAGCCCAGTGTCTTCCCACTACTTTGGCATTGAGGGTTCCCAGACCTTGGGGTTTGCCTACACTTTCTATGAATAACAGGTCATTTCTGGTTTACACTGTCTTTTTAGAGGAAAAGGACTCTGCAGAACAGACATATTTATACTTTGTCCCTCCTGCCCAACAACTGTCAGTACTGAGATCTGAAATTAAAGTGACTTGTTTGACTTGAGTGTGTTGATTTAAATAGCAATAGCGGTGTGGTACAGAGCCCAGGGTGGGAGCTGGCCTCAGCATACCACTCTCCTTGCCAGCCCAGCACAGAGCAGAGATGCAAGTAACACAGGCCCAGACCAGACTGGACAGGTACAAGAAAGGACTTTATTAGTGAGCTGGGCAGGAAAGGGTGGGACGAATCACAATCACCACCACGGAATCACACAACTACCAATTCCAACCTGGGGAAGGACAGTGAATAATTTAATCTAGACTCATATCTTCCTCTTCGTCTTTCTTGTCTTTTGTGTCGCCCTCCTTTGGGTCCGATTTGGCATTGTTCTGCATGGCTTTGGCAAATGCTTCCACATCTGAAACAGCCACAGAGGACTAGGCTAGGGCCACCACCCCGGCAGCCAGCCTCTAGCACTCCACAAACACAGGGCTGGCTCTGGCCGGATGGGGGATCAGTACTCACCACCTTTGTTGGCGGCCTCAACAGCCTCTGCAGGAAGGCCGAACTGGCACATGAGAGGGCCAAGCTGTCCCGAGGCCAAGGCTGCACTGAACATCCCCAGGGCCTGCAACAGAGAGCAGGCGTGCAGACCTGGGTGCCAAGGGCACCAGACCCACCAACACTAAAAGACAGAGGTACATAGAGCGCCATGGACACCCATACCTGCTGGAACTGGGGCGAGGTTAATGTGTTCTGGATCTCATCTGCCGTCTGGGGCAAAGACTCCCCAGAGGGCAGGTAGGGCAGCAGGCGCTCCTGAACGTCTGCATTGGCAAGGATGGGAGCCATGATCTCTGGGGTCAGCACACTCGCCAGGTCCACTAGGGCACAAGCAAGGTGGCCATCAGTGGCCTGACGCTAACCCAGGCACCCAGAGGGCAGGTGACTGGGAGCCTGGCCGCAGGGCAACGTGGGGCGGGCAGGTGTGGCTAGATGCTATGGACACCAAGCTCCACATCTCCAGAAGTCATGGAGCATATGGGCAGCAGTCCTTCACCCTGAGCACCCACACACAGCTCTTTACCTTGCTGGCTGCCTCCTGGCCCTGCCGGCACGTTCATAGTGGCCAGAATGCTCTGGAGGTCGCTCAGCTGGATGGGCTGGGTCGGGCTGGCTGCTGTGCTGGTTCCATTACCTGAGCTGGGTGCGGGGCTTGGGCTGGTTGCCGAGGCAGCTGCTGGGGCAGAAGGGGCTGGGGTGGCGCGAGCAGAAGAGGTGGTGGAGGATGGGGTGACGGCTGCCGACTGGCTCCGGGAGCTGGGGAAAGTGAGCAAGGGCTGGAGCAGCTAGGCCCACCATGCTTTAGGGCTACTTACTCCTCAGTCTGCAGGTCCACCTCCCCTGGCAACAAGCTGAGGTGATGGAGACCCTCTACCCTATCTCCTGAGTGAGCTCTTCAGAAAGGAGAAGGTGCTGGCTGGTAGTGCCTGGTACCCATGCCAGGCATTGGGGGATGGAGCTCACCTGGATGAAGAGCTGCTGGCTGGAGGTCCACTGCTCCCCAGCAAGCTGGCCAGCCCTGGCCCAGTGAGGGCCCCAAGTCCACCTACAGGAATAAAGAAATGTGTGCTAGATACACCCCCCAGCCCACTTGAGAAGGCACTAACCCATGTCCACCAGCAAGAGAAGCTACAGATTCCAATACCAGCCCAGGCCCCTGTCTACCCACCCAGCAGACAAGCACCTTCCAAAGGAGCGGCACAAGGAACACGCAGACATGGCTGAGACCCTGGGTCTGCAAGCAAGCACTGAAAGGGCACCTATGGGAGGGAGCCAGGGACAGCGGGTTGTTACCCAGTCCTCCGAGGCCGGCTGGTCCGATGAGCTGCATAAGCTGGCTGTGACTCATGTTCCCCAACAGGCTCTGCAGGCCACCCTCACCTGGTAAACACAGGAATCAAGACATGGGCCTGCTGTGGTGGCCTTGGCCAGGACCTAGACCCTTGTGAGCACTACACTTTCTTGCTTATGGCAGATGCTGGCCTTGGCCCCACCCAAGAACCACTGAGGGAGTAACAGCCTCTGGAAGAAGACAGCAGGGACCAGGTGAGCTCTGTGTAGATGGGAGGAAAGAAAGAACCAGAACTTATTATCAAGCAGGGCTCTGCCTCACAGTGTTCCCAGTCACTGAAGGACACTGCCCCATACAGGTCTAGGTGATAATTACCGCCCAGCGCTGAAAGCTCATGGCCACTACTCCCACTTGCGCCGAGAGACCCAGGCATGGGGGGGTTGTTCAGACACTCGTTGACTTTCCGGCAATGCTCCTCATCTTGGTCAGTCTTGGGCTCCTGCCAGAGAGGATATGCAAAGAGCCAACGCTAAGCAGTCCATACAAGGAGCCACCACATGGCCAGCTACCCCCAATCAGCCCACACAGTGACTGGAGAGGCAGTGCTATAAATGTGACAGCACAGCTCAATAGGTCAGCAATGGCAACACTGAGTAGGCCCCAGAGCCAGTGATCACAACGGAAGACTGCAGTGCCTTCACTGTATGGCTCTTCCTGGGCCATGCAGGGAACGAACAGCTCCCCTCTGCCTGAGCAACTGCCAGCCCCAAAACTTCAGAACAGAAATACCACGCGGCAAAGGGGCAAGAAAGGCACTCCAAAATTAAAGAATGAAATTAAAGAGAGCAGCATGACGGGGTCCACTAACACGTCCAGAACTGTGGAGAAGTCCTCTGTAGTGAGGACTCCCACACGGCCACACCCCTTGTCCTCTCTGTGTTCTGGATCCATGTGCTTAGGTGACCAGAGCCCAGGCTGAGAGGAAGCCCCTCTCCTCATGGTACTTTGCAGACAAAGAGCCATTTGCTGCCCCCTTTCACAGGATGTCAATGGTAATGGCTGTGTACCCCACCCTTGAACATACCCCAGGTCTAGCCCTGACTCCAGACTGGACCCACATACCCAAGAGAGAGCCCATGTCCTATACCACAGCAGAACCACATTAACAGCGTAAGAAACACAAATATGCCAATGGCCTCCAACAGGTAGAGACTGTGTTTGAGGGACACCGCAGATGTGGGTGAGATGCAGGCGCCATGACACTGAAGGGCCTCTCGACACACAGCACAGGAGAGCTTAAGTGGGGGACATTCAACTGCTGAGAGAACAGAGGGCGTCACCTCTGGGAGCTAAAATCCATGGCCATGGAGTAATGGAAGACCTGAGGCCCTGGAGCTGTGTGCCTGCAGATTGAGTCCACGAGCAGGGCTCTGGTGCTTAACCACGAGCTAGCCACAGTGGTGGTAAGTCAGCCAGACCAGGCCCTCCAGGTCAGCACCTCCTAATGCGGGAAAAGTAACCCCAAGTGAGTCACAAGAAAAGGCAGAGCAGACCACCTCCTGCTTACCTGCATCCAGAAGAAAAGACGCTTTGACCCCGCCTTAAACTTGAGCACGTAGACCCTCCCACTGGGGCACTGAGGCACCCGCTTGAACTCACAGTCATCAGGAAAGATAATCAAGTCCTGGTGACACAAAAAGGACAGTCAGATAACAGACAGATGCACACAAGTGCGCACCACCAAGGCTTAGGTCCCCTGAATATTTGCTGGAGCCCAATAACAGGGTGGAGTCAAGAAGTCTGAGCCCAGTGCAGACAAACAGAAGAGAGCCCAGACTGGAGGAATAGAAAAAGTGTTCTCTGAGGACCAGATGACTTAACAGAAACGTTCTGCAACTGTGTTCCAAGAAGTAAAAGGTCAACCAACTCTGTCTGGCTGCTCCTAAGTGTAACAAAGAACAATGTACTCTGAGAGACAAAGAGCCCCAAGGAAAGCAGCGTCTTCAGAGCGCTCAACTACCCGAGGCTGTGGTGTGGGTCATATCTGCACACTCCTCCACAAGACAGGAAGTTTAAAGCCAGGGCTGAGGACGATGTCACCAGCTGACCCTGTCACCCTGTCACCAGGCTGTCTCTGCTAAAACCCTAAGAACCATGGTCACCACGGGGTGCATGGCTTCACAGAGTGACTGTCAACCTTGGGACCCCTACACCAATCTACGGAAGGTGAAGCCATATTCCTAGCTCTTGCCCCGCTGGACTGTTCTGGCTACAGGCACTCACATCCTCCACGGTCCCAGAGGTCCTGTCTTTCCAACAGAAGTGAATAAGGGAGTCGTCCGTCTGCTGGATGTACACGAGACCTTTCCGTTTATCTGGGGTGACCGTAGTTCCTTTTAATGACATTTTTCCTGCCCGGAACTCCACCAAATACTTGGTAGAAGATCCCCGAGAGCCTGGCACCAGGCTTGGGAACAGAGCGCCTGAAGTCGTCATCCTGAAAAAAAACAGAGCGAGGCCCGTCGTTCCGCGTCGCGTGCGCAATGTCCCACCCATACGCTGGTCGGCCCGCGGCTGCCCGGGAGCGGGAGCGCGCCAGGCTGCGCCAGGCCCGCTGCTGTGCGCAGGACCGAGCGCGGCCCCGCGGAGCCCCTGCTCCCGCGACGTCACTGCCCGCCCGTGCGGAGGGAGCCTCGCTGCGTCCGGCCCCGGCGCGTCTGGGGCACCGGCGGCCGGCCCGGACTGACTCGGCCCCGCGCTGCTGCCGCGTCCCGTCCTCCCGCCGCTCGGCCCGGCCTGGAGCCGCGTGCGCCTGAGCCGCCGCAGCCGCCACCGAGCCCCTACCTGGCCGTGCTCACACTCGGCCTAGGGGCACCGTCCGGGCTCGCTCTTCCTCCTCGGCGCCTGCCGGGCCTCGCCGGAAGCCCGTGCTTGGCCCGCCCCGCCGCCGCTCTCGCCGCCGATTGAGTTCCGTCAGCCGCGCGGCCGGCCCCGGTCAGGTCCCGATTGGCCCTGGTCGCCGTCCATCGCATCCGGCCCGCCTCCGCGCCGGCGGCCTGTTTCCGGCGGAAGCGCGGGCCAGAGCGGCCCCTATTGTTGCTGTGTCATAGGGGAGCGGCGGTGGCCCCTGGCGGCGGCGCTGGGAACAGCGCTCCGGCCTCCACGACACGCAGAAAGGGCCCCCGCGGGGCGGCGCTGCAGAGGTCGAGGCGAGGGTGATGGGCACTGGACGGAACACAAACGTGCTCGTGGGGCTGAGCTGTGACATGTACCCAGGGACGGGTGTCCGCTGCGTTATCCACCTAATTCTGAATGGACCCGTCTCTCTCCACACCGCAGGGAGACAGCCTGTCTGATTTGCATTATTGGGTGAGCGAGGTGTCAGGGCCCAAGACATAGTCACATGGTTTAAAAGGTAGGAGGTAGTCTCTTGACACGAGAGCAAGGAAAGTGTCAGCTTCATGTCACTTTGTGCTAATTTGACATACATTATAGGAAAGTGCAAGCGGCTGCTCGGGATGGGGGAGTGGGGGTGGGGTGGAGAAGGTAGTATGGGGTTGCTCAATGCTGTAAGAGCAAGTTCACAGAGCACCAAGGATGGATGGAGTCTAGGGGCTGCTTGTAGCTAGTCAGGTGGAGTGCAGCCGCCTTCCTTTAGGGCAGAGGTGCTCGTAGAATGTAAAGCCCAAGAGTGCTCACAGTTTCTTTTACATACCACTTCCATTTCTTTGCTTCCTCTATGACAGCTTTAGGCCCCAGGCCCACCCTCCACCCCTCTCCAGGGCTAAGCAGTGCTGAATTCCCTGGCATGCTCCACAATTTACCATCTGTGTATGTGTGAAACGTGTGTGGTCTTTTTCTGAAACAAAGGTGAAAAGTGGTTTTTTTCTCACTTACTACTGTTTGACGCCGACACAAACATGTTCCAGGCCAGCCTGAGCTGGAGGGAGTCCCGCCTCTAGATGCATTTCTGTGGCTCACTTTAGTTCCTGCTTGGAATTCTGATGCAGTAAGTTCTACATGCTTGTGTCTGTCATCTTTTTGTTGGACTCTGTTCTGTGTAGTTTCCTTTTTTTAAAGTGTGTGTGTCACCCATGTGGCAGTCTAAGCACAACATTCAGCAACTTGCTTCTTTCCACTATGGGTTCCTGTGATCAAACTTGGGTTACCAGACTTGCCTGGCAAACAATGTTACCTGTTGAGTCATCTCACTGGCCCAGTTTCCAGCTTTACTATAAAAACCTTTGAATTTAGTTAGGTGTGGTAGCTCATGTCTGATAATCCCAGCTCTGAAAAGGCTGAGGCAGGAAAACTGCCAAGTGTTCAAGACCAATTTAAAAGATTTAATTCGACTGGAGGAATGCTTCCACGGTTAAAAGCACTGGCAGCTCTCCCAGAGGCCCCCGTCTGATTCCCGGCACCCGTATGGCAGCTCACAGCTGTCTGTAACTTCAGTTCCATGAGGTTGGATACCCTCTTCTGGCCTATGTGAGCACGGGGCGCACACACACACACTGTATAGACATGCATGCAGGCAAAACACATAAAATGTTTTAAGTCATTCTTTAAAGATTTCATTGATTTGGGAGCAGCTTGGAAACTATTTTGTCACTTCACTAAGATGTTATGTTCATAAACTGAAAGTTTATCTTTGCTTGTTGTCATGTTGGCTACCCAACCCAGGGCCGAAGCATTCCTGGTTAAATGCTTCACCCCCAAGTCACATTTCCAGCTCGATTTTGCAATTGGTTTTCATCTTGTGTATGGTTGTTTTGCCTGAGTATACATGTAAACTACTCATATGCTGGGTGCCTGCAAAGCCCAGAAGAGGGTTATCTGGGCTCCTTAATGTAAGTCACCATGTGGGTGCTGGGAACCTTAATGGGTCCTCTGGAAGAGCAGCTCTGGCTGTTTAAAGCCCACATAAACAAAACTTCTTTGCAGACAGTTGTGTGTGGTGCTAGGCAGTCCTCATCATTTCTGAGAATCTTAGTTTCCAGAAGGCAGTGGTGGAGTTCAGTCAACACAGGCTTGGTGAGCCTGGTGTCAAGAGCTGACACTACAGCCCAGTGGGCCATGAAGCAGCCAATGAGAAAAACAAGAAACTCTATCCTGGCTGTGGTCCCAAGCAAATGTCACTTGTTCAAAGCCACATATGTCAAAGCTGCCACTAGAGTCACCAAGAACCCACATTTCAAAGCCAGGAGATGGGCTTCTGCCAGGTCATGAATGTTGAGGGCCTTGGATCCAGTATCTTCTCATGAGCCAAGAAAGCATGCAGTCCCATGGCAGCGGCCATCCCTTCCTTAGAAAGTATTCTGTAGTGGGAAGCACACTATCCTGGCTGGGCGCTGAGAAGGCTGTGTCCGTTTGAGTGCTGCATAAGGGCACCAAAAAGGCAGAGATGCTGGTCCCCGCAGTTACTGCAGTTCACAAATGTGACCCTGGGAATGTCCAAGCCTGTAGTGGAACCCCACAGTGGGTGGGCTGCAGTGATTACCTTGGCCCAGCCTGTGTGGACTGCACTGTGGATGGTTTCTGTGTAGTCTTCAGTCTCCACAAGGGAAGTCAGCCACTGGGGAGCCGACTTCGGCAGGGGTGGCTTTCTCTCCATTTGTCTTATTAATAGATTTAATTCTTCAGAATAATTTTAGGTTCACAAGAGAACTGAGCAGAAAGTACAGGCAGCTCACACTCCCCTGCCCCCTGCCTCCCAGGCTGCACCTTCCAGGCGGGTCTATGAGAGCCAGTGATGTTTCTCCCAAGTTCATGATCTTAGACGTCCACAGTGTACATGGGGCTCACCTGGCAGGTGCTACTGTGTTCCTCTAAATGAACACAAATCAGTTTCCAGCAGAAAACCAAGGTCAAAGCAGGGCAGTTTTGGTGTCTAGTAGGACACCTCCCTTCATAAGGGCTTAGTCCTGTGCATGAGGGAGGCACCCTGGAGGCCTGCTCACCTCTGACAGTCCTGCCTCACAATGTTATCACAGAGTTTTGAGTTGTCCCGGGGACAGTTAAACCAAACCAACACTGTTCACATATATTGTTTGAGACAGTCTCACTACATACCCCAGAATGGCCTCCAAATCTTCATAAACTCCCCGAATGCCTCTGGGTAATAAGTATGCAGTATACCACACTTAGACTACTGTGCCTGGCATGTTCCCTATTCATACTGACAAACACCCCCGTAACAGAGCCACAGCTCACAGTTCACCTGCACCCTTCTTGCACATTTTTCCAAAATATGTTGTACTAGTGCACCATGGCCTATATAAATGAACTTCTCTCAATGACAATTAAGTTTCCTCATGTCTTTTTTTTCTGACTTAAAAAAAAAGAGATTTTTAGTATGTAGGTGGCTCACAACCATTGTAATGAGATCTGATGCCCTTTTCTGGTGTGTCTGAAAATAGCTACAGTGTACTTACATATAATAATAACTAAAGCTTTTTTTTAAAAAAAAGTTATCAGCTCTTGTGAGGTGCTGGGAACCAAATCATTGTCTACTGAGCCATCTCTCTAGCTTCCCACCCTTTAATGGTGGAATTGTGCCGAGGCTTGCGTGTGGAAGTCAGAGCAAAATGTCTATAAGTTCAGGAGTTAGGTCTCTTCCTCTGCCATGTAAATCCTGGATATAAAACTCAGGGGGCAAGTGCCTTACCTGCTGAGCCAGGCCCTTTTATGGCTTGAAATCTTTCCAACACTGACATTCCATGATCTGGATGCACCCCTGTTCACTTACTTACTGAAATTGTTCTTGGTTTCTTACAAGTACCTGTGTGCAGGTCTGTGTAGGTAAATATGAAAGCCTGTTTGTCAGCTTTGTGGTAGGACTGTATTTGGTTAGGTTTTGTTTTTGGAGACAAGGTCTCACTATGTAATTAGGGCTGGCCTTGAACCCAAGACTTTGCCTTCCCCTCTAAGCTGGGGCTACAGGTGTGTACCACCATGGGCATGGTATGGTTAATTTTCCTTTTGGGGGGGGCAGCGTTTCTCTGTGTAGCCTGGCTGCCCCGGAACTTACTCTGTAGACCAGGCTGGCCTCAAACTCAGAAATTCTGCCTCCCAAGTGCTGGGATTAAAGGCATGCGCCACCATGCCCGGCAGTTTTCCTTCTTTTAATAGATAGGGTCTGTGTAGCCCTGGCTGTCCTGGAACTCACCAGGCTGACCTTGAATTCTGGAATAAGGAAGAGGTGCATTTAGTTTTCTATGTCCCTGATGCTTGCCTCTGCATGCCCCAGCAGTGCTGAGTGTCCTGCTGCTCTGTGTCAACCCTCACCCTGTGTCAGCAGGTTTCTAATGCTCTATGACAACCTGAGCACTCCCGAGCTTCACCTGTCACTATGGTTCCTCTTTGATGAGGTGGCAATGCTTCTGTTTGTTTTTACTGACAGTAAGCATACTACAACCATGTGACTCAGGTAGTATTTCTTAGGCATTTATCTGACAGAGAGGCGAGGTGTACTGACTCACATGTGGTATCCCAGCACTGGGGAAGGTGAGGGCAGTGGTTTCATGCTACATGAGATGTGACCTCAAAACAAACCAAGAAGGTCTGGGAAGATAGCTTAATTGTTAAAGTGCTTACAGACCTAGTACTCGGGAGGGAATTCCTGCAGCTCACTGATCATCAGCCATCTAGCTTAATCGTGCGCTTCAGGTGAGAGAGAGAGAGAGAGAGAGAGAGAGAGAGAGAGAGAGAGAGAGAGAGAGAGAGAGAGAGAATATGACACCCAAGGCTGAAGTCTGCTCTCTATACACAAAGTAAGTAGAGAGAAAGAGATGTCCACAGAAAAGCCTGTGTGAAAATATCTAAAGTTCTTTACAAATCTGAATCGGCCTGGTAAATGGACAAAAGGTGACAGACATCTCAGTACTTACTAACAGAAAAACAAAGGAACAAAAAAAGAAAAAAACAAGCTCAGGCTCACATATGCCCATAGTTACTGTCAAATAAACTATTAAAAATGAAAACAGCCAGACGGAAAGGAAGGACAGAATCTTGGGGACAGAGTCAGGTGGGGGTGGTCAGGGCTGGGGAAGCCTGTCTAATAGGGCTCCTACATAGTTTCTCCAGTGGGCTTTGGCAGCAAGTGGCCATGCGATAGTATGAACTTGTTGGAACACATGTGACACCTCTCAAGAAGAGGCCCTAGCAGGTGTGAGCCCTGGGCAGCTCCACCTTCTGGTGCTTGCTGCTTGGGGTCAGACTGGAGGTAAGAGGCAAGATGTGTCTGAACAGTCAGATGCTGTGGCTGGGGACCTGTGCCAATGGTGCCATCTGCCCTGCACAGCTGGAGCATTGCAAGCACATGAATTCTGGAAGACCATCTGTCCCTCTATCCACAGAGTCATGACACTGGATAAACTTGTGGGCTCCCTCCCAAGCAATCAAGCTGCCCCCAGCCCAGCTGTTTTATGGCTTCTAACAGCAGAGCAGCCTCTAGTCTCCAAGGAGAGAGGATAAGCAGAGCCACTACAACTCAAAGGTCTGACCCCTCCTCCATCCTGACACACCACCTGAGTCCCCGCCCTACTAAGGCAAGCCATTTTAAGACATAACCCATTTCCTAGGCCAACTCTATAGAACACCCAGACCAAGCATCTACTCCAGTAGAATATGAGAACTTGCCTGTAGATCTTTCCAGAAAAGTCAGAGCCCCGAGACGGTGATAAATTATCCAATGTAAAATAAATGTCAACCATAAGCCATTTCCAAAGAATCTCTACTCAGGCCTGAAAGTTAACATTTATATACTCATAGATATGTGCACAATCCTCAAAACCAAAACCCAAAAATGATTGATTCTGCTAAATAAATGGTATTGACAGCCACAAAAATAGACATGTCCCTAGTGCATTTTCTCGCCTGACATTTCCATGTGTGGGTGTTGGTAAAGGGCCAGCCACACATAGGCATGAGGAGGAATGCGGTCATAAGACGGCCTGAGGTCAGGGACCAGGCCAGAATGGCTGGAAATGTCATCGCGTCCTCTGTAGACATGCTTTCCTCGACCTCTGACGAGAGCAGCCTGGAAGGGGATGACTTCCATAGAGCCCACCACCAGGAAAATCTCACCCAAGCACACGGAGGCCAGTGAGGAGCAAGAGATACCAGTTCTCCTGAGGTCAGCCGGCTTTGTTGTTGTGGATTTTGGGGTTTTGTCTGTCTGTTTAGAAAACAAGTTTCTCTGACGCCTTGGCTGGAACTCACACTGTAGATCAGGCAGAGATCCACCTGCCTCTACCTCTCAAGTGTGTGCCACCACTGCCTGGAAAGGTCAGCTGTTTTAACAGGCTGCAGGTCCCCATGTTTGGTGCTTTAATTATCTTAGACATAAGGAAGTCTATGGCTGAGATAGGAGGAAACCTTGGCTCTGATAACTTCCTGTGCAACTCCTCCAGGTCCAAGAACTTGAGGCAGGACAGTCCCCCTTATGTGAACCTAGAATCTTTTTTTTTTTTTTTTGGTTTTTTGAGACAGGGTTTATCTGTATAGCCCTGGAACTCACTTTGTAGTCCAGGCTGGCCTTGAACTCATGAGCCTAGAATCTAACTAGTTGGCCAGCTCAGGAATGGCTTGTACTTACAAATCCTGCCTCACACTCCAAGGACCTGGGATGCCAGGTGCCCACTGCTTTGAGAGGTGTCTTCACATTTAGTCTATTGAGATGGTAAGAAGGCATAAAACTTGTAACTCCCTTTTAGAGGGAGAACTTTCCATAGAAGCAGAATCTGACAGGAACCTTCCTTTAGGGGCTGCCTACAGGGCTGGTTCACTAACAGGATGCTCCCAAGCTTTTCTTTTGATCTTTTAGGCTTCAGCTATGAGGACATAGGAAATATAGGGCACATCCTTGATGGATGAGTATGACTCTCCAGATGGCTAGTTCAACCAGCACGAAGATCCCAGGGCCACTGGGGCTGTGTGACATCCTCCTACAGCCTTGGAAGTGTGACCCTGACCCTTTGACAGACATAATGACCACTATAAGCTCTGGGCAGTCTGAAAGCTGTGAATGCCAGTGGGAGCTGTTCTGCTGGAACTCAGACTGAAAGCACTAACATACATACACGTGTGTGGTGTCATCATTCCTTAGAGCTCGATGCTCCCAGAGCATTACAGGTTCCCAGCCAAAGGATTTCCCGTGTTTATTCTGCAGGACTGAAGAACTAGATTTTGGAGAGGCAGGTTCATGATATACATCAGGGCCAGGCAAGCCCTGGCAGGAAGATGTGGATGCTCTTTTTTTTTTTTTTAGGTTTTTCGAGACAGGGTTTCTCTGTGTAGCCCTGGCTGTCCTGGAACTCACTTTGTAGACCAGGCTGGCCTCGAACTCAGAAATCCGCCTGCCTCTGCCTCCCAAGTGCTGGGATTAAAGGCGTGCACCACCACCCCGGCGATGTGGATGCTCTTCACCGGCTTCAGAGTACCATCAGAGCAATGAGAAACAACCAGAAACTTAAATCATTTAAACAGATACATTTTACATAAAATACTACAAATGTTTATCCTCTCACCCCCCCCCCCAGACAGGGTTTCTCTGTGTAGCCCTGGCTGTCCTGGAACTCAGAAATCCACCTGCCTCTGCCTCCTGAGTGCTGGGATTAAAGGCGTGCGCCGCCATGCCCAGCTTTATCTTCTCACCTTTAAGTCTCTAATAGATCAGAGTAATGTTCCCTGAACTTGTAGAAACTTGACTCAATTCTAACTTCAATTAGAATAAACACAAAACCAAGGGGAGCTGAATAAGATGAAGTCTCACTACTGATGGCTCTAAGTTCTTTTTTGTTTTTGAAACATGGTCTCATACACCCTAGGCTAGTCAGTTTGCTTTGTAGCCAAGGATGACTTTAAACTGGTCATCCTCCCTCCTACAACTCAAATGCTGGGGTTATAGGCTTGCATCACTGTACCTGACTTCAGAACATTACACTTGGAAAAGCCTGTTGTTCTTTTCCTCCCAAGAGGATATCTCGAGCGACAGGATTACTCTGTAAGCACCAAGGCTCCATGCAAGGCTGTGCTCACATGCAAAATACATAGGAGGCTGTCTTTCAGTGCATATCTTCTATGGGAAAGCTCATTGTGGGAGCTTTCTAGAACAGTCCAACATGAGGAGTCAGAGTGGCAACTTCTTCATGTGTTGGTGCAGGCAGAGACTGCAGTGAGTGACTCTTCACTGTTAAGTCACAGCTGCCCTTTGTCCCCCTTATACTTCTGGTTTAGGCAAATGTGCACAAAAACTGGGTGTGGGGGCTGTGTACATGGTGATGGACCCCAAAACACCCAGAGCCTTGCCTCAGGAGATGACACACAAGATACAAACCCACTGGCTTGTTATTTCAGGCAGTCAGAATCACTGGTGAGAGGTCTGAAGGCTTTCTGAAACAGTCATTTTAAGACTTGTAGTCTTCAATTTGGGGTAATGAGCTGTGTGAACAAAGCCACGGCCTGGAAAGGCAAATGTCCCCCTCAGACATACACAGATTACCCTGTTGTCTCAGACACTTCACAATTTCCTCTTGGAAAGATGTCAAAGTCATAACCTTCAGATGTATCTCAAAGCCATCAGAAGGTTTGTTAGAGGCCTCAGTAGATAGAGCAGAGATGCTAGTCCTGAGAGGTCCCCTGGCTGCCACAGAAACACCTGTTTTTAGTTTCCATGGCTATAAAATCAAACCTTCAACCCATGTTGGATTTTCAAAGTGTTTTAATGACAGAGGCAGTTTGGAAGCCTAGACATAGTGATCATTTACAAGTGCCTGGTGTGACTCACACTATATGAATGCACAGGTGTGTACACAGTAGATTATCTTTGATGCAAAGAGCTCCACTGTGAGCCTTGGTGTCACCATTTTTACATAAAGTTCATCATGTGACAGGAATGCAGAGGTGGACACACCTACTTGTGTTAAAACAACTTTAATGATACCAGGTAAGTAGATCTTGCTTCTGACCTTCTATTGCACACAACTGAATGTAACTGGCCTGGGCTGAAACATGCACACTGGGGAACCAAACACAAGACTTTGGGGGAGCAGGGAGGGCACACAGGTGAGGTGAGTGAAGAAATGACCTTAGAAACAGGCGTGGTCCACAGTGACAGTGACGCTATGGAGTGCTGTGGCTAGAGGTAGGGCCTTTGAGGCTGGAGTGGCCCTGGGGGTTCCTCATCTAAGTCACAGTGTTCCTGCCACTCTGCTTGGCACAGGGACACTTTGTTTGGACGGTACACAGTGGTGATTATGTGTTTGCTGCATGTTAGCAGATCATTCAAGTAGTTTCAATTTAAATATTTTCTAAAGTAATCTTTACCTTATTCAAGATTGGTAGAAAATACAGAATCTGGAGGCTTGTCACTTCATTCCACAGTGCTTTCCACAATGAAGGGGACCCTGGCCACAGGATACTTTCAAGATCCATGTTCCCCTCCTTCTTGGGTCTGGGTTTGAAAGTCTTCCAGAACCCATGCCACAGCCTTGAGTGGAACACACAGGCCCTGCTGGGTCTTCCTTCATTACACATTTTATAACAGAGTGTGCTGCCAGCTCTGCTGGCCTTGTGCACTCTGTCACCTGTGAGAGGACTGTGGAGTTCTGAGACCTCAGTGACTATGAAGACCCAACTGGAGCTTCATGAAGGGGCTGCAACATAGTGAAGCACTGGGCAATCCGAGGCTCACTGAGGGTCTCTGTCACGTCCGAGGCTGTCTCCACGATTTGTGGTGTCTGCCACCATAAAGCTCAGATGCTATTTGAGGATTCCAACTGCTCCTGGGCTCACAGGCCTTACTTAGTATATGTCTGGGCAGTCTGAGAAGTTACGCTCAAAGTAATGGCCAGCATACAGCCAGTCAGGAGCTCCTGTGTAGGGGTTATTGCCTGGAGAGAACCACCTGCAAATGCAAGGGAGGTGGTCAACAGACGGCAGGAATCATCCAGTCAGCCTTCCCATGGCAGTGTGTGCCACTGGAGAGATGCAGCCTGAGGAATACCATCCCTGACAGTAACTGGCCAGCCAGCTCTCCTGTGACTGTGCTCACTCACACACTTTTTTGTTTGTTTGTTTGTTTTGAGACAGGGTTTCTCTGGACCTGTCCTGGAACTCACTCTGTAAACCAGGCTGGCCTCGAACTCAGAAATCCGCCTGCTTCTGCCTCCCGAGTGCTGGGATTAAAGGGGTGCGCCACCACGCCCGGCTTCACTCACACACTTAACATCACTATTTCCCAATAAACCCCAAGTCCAACACCCAGCCCTCCACAGGATAGACAACAGAGGAGAGGCTGCCCATGAAGTTGAACCTCACCAGGTTCAGATTGCACTCCTGCAGCTGCCCTCCACCAAACAGGAGCAACTACAGTCATCAGGGGTCCATCAGGAAGCACATTCTGTGGGAGCTCCCAAAAAAGTGACAGGCTGGTTTCATATCAAACAGTTTGCCTGGCAGGTACAAAGTCCGGAGTTTCATCCCCAGCACCACAAAGAAAAAAAAAGTAGCAGTAATAATCTTTTATGAAAAAAAAAGTCATTTTCACAATGGATCATCTGTTTTTTTTGTTTTTGTTTTTGTTTGTTTTTCTGAGACAGGGTTTCTCTGTATAGCCCTGGCTGTCCTGGAACTCGCTCTGTAGACCAGGCTGGCCTTGAACTCAGAAATCCACCTGCCTCTGTTTCATGAATGCTAGCATTAAATCCATGTGCCAACACTACCCAGCATGGATTATCTATTTGTAATTATTTCTTGAGACAGCGTCTCATTTTATAGTTCAGGCTTGCCTGAAACCCTGCTTGTCTCAAATTCAGATTCTCTTGTTTCAGCTTCCAGAATGTTAGAATTAGAGATGCAAGCCACTACATTTGGCTTATGATTTTCAATATTTTAGAAGACCAATAAAAGAAGATTATTCTTAAGTTTTTCTCTAGAACAAAGACATGCACATTGAAGGCACAGTATTAAATCAGAAGCCCATGCATCAATAACTATCTCAGAGTCTGGCACAGTGGTGGCACAGTGGCACAGCGTCTGCCACAGACAGAAGGCTCTGGACTCCATCTCCATCCCCACCACAGCACAAAAGGGAAGGCACAGACCAGGCAGTGGAGAAAAACTTATTTCAAAACCCCAGACTGGCTGGACAGTAGTGACACACAGGCCTTTAATCCAGGCAGGGTAAGTTGTGTGCAAGGGCAGCCAGATCTCTGAGTGGCCAGCCTGGTCTACAGAGTTGCCAGCCATGGCTACATAGAGAAACTCCAACTCCAGAAACAAAAAGATAAAACAACAAACAAAAACCCAGCCCAATGTCATTGGAGATGGCTGTTAATAGGACCTAGAAATAAATAGCACAAGGAATGGAGCCTAGCAGGCACAGTGACACACACATCCTTTCTCTCAGCTAAGTTGGAGCCTAGGATCAGGAGGTGCTTGAGTTCAAGGCTAGACAACAGTGTAACCCATCTTAAAAAGCAACAAAAAAAACCCACAACCAGCCTGAGCCAGGCAGTGGTGGTGCACGCCTTTCATCCCAGCACTCAGGATGCAGAGGCAGGTGGATCTCTGAGTTTGAGGTCAGCCTGGTCTACAGAGTGAGTTCCAGGACAGCCAGGGCTACACAGAGAAACCCTGTCTTGAAACCGCCCCCCATACACACAACCCAACTACCAACCTGATAAGTGAACTGTCTCAAACATCCAAAGATTTTCACAAGGGACTAGAAATGTTTACATGCATTACAGGTGCAAATCGTGCTTATGCTTAATTATTATAGTGCTCTGACTACTGAAGACGACAACCAATGTAAGAAACCTGAGTCAGAAGTAAGGCTAAGGCTCCTGGCAGCTGGTGTAGACCATGAGTCACAACACACCTTTTGCATGTCCCCCATATCGGCAGAGGGCCCACTTCAGGGCTACATCTTCATACACATCTTCATACCCACAGCAGAGGTTTTCCTGATGCCACAGTGGGCTGGCAGCAGGACCTGGGCTTCAGCCTGGCACCACAGTGCATAAATGTGGGAACAACATCAAAAAAACTCTCACCAATTGTTTAAATGAATCGCTAGACTCAGGCTACATTTTGTCTTTAAACTGGCCATATTTGAAAAGCTATTTTGGGTCAAAAATGCTGTGAAGTAGGACAGCAAGGCCTGGGGGTGAGGTGACATGTCTTCTGTGACAGCCAACTAACTCCCTGTAAATGGTTTTAAGCAACATATGCGCTAAGTAGACACTCTGGCCTTCATTACATGGTTGAGTCACAGCACTAGGTAGCAATGGTAGGGTAGGGATCTTTATGGACCCACAGGCCGTGTGGGGAGGAGGGAGTTGGTACTGCCTATGATGTGATGTGTGTAAGGCCTTTTGTTCCAGCTCACCTGGTCCGCCACTCTGTGTCCTCTTTGGCACGTTCTTTTCTGGCCTCTCTCTGCTTTTCCTCTAGCCGCTCCTTCTCCTGGCTGGCCAGATCTAGGTCCAAGCAAGTAAGCAAGCACTTGAAACTTCTCTCTTGTCAGACATGCCAGACCCACATCCTGACCCCTAGAGGACTTGTCTCACTTTGATGAGAAAGTGTGAGGAGTGAACTCTGGTTCCAGTCGGCCACCTGCTAAGGGTGACTTGTTTCTGCCACATGTGTGAGGGGCATTTCTCCAGGACAAGCAGATGGGAGGTACCCCAGGAGGGCACAGCATTCCTCCAAGTGTGTTCTGTGATGTGCTGGGCAGTTTAATGGCACTGAAGCCCAAGTGGGAAAGCAAGTATCTGGAACAGTGAGCTCACAGACCCCAAGGTAGAAGAATCCCAAATCTGCTGAGACTTCACCTTGCGGGATGAACTGTGGCTTCTGATGAAGAGAGGGTGGATCTGGAGGGAGGAGCACCACCTGCCCGGCATGGATCAGGTGAGAGTGGACCGCCAGACGTACAGGCCTTTCTCCCCATCCTCAGGCACGCCTTTCTTGTTATAGGCCTTCCTAACAAGGAGCTTTGCTGGTATTCAATCTAGCTTAGTCAGCAAGAGGCAACCACACTGAAAACCTGAACACAGTGCTCATCGGGAGTGTGACTGCCTAGTCCTGGGTTAGAATGAGACGGGTCCTGGCAGTGACTCTGCTCATGTGAACTCTACTGGAAGTTGGTCCCAAAATGCAAGCACTCTACCTCTGAGCCTCACCCCCAACTTTTGAAATGCAATGTTAACACCCACTGAATTAAATAATAAAGCTTTGGGATTTGCATTTTGTTTTTTGGGTTTTTTTTTTTCCCACTCATTTATTTATTTTTTTGTTGTGCTGTTTTGAAACAAGGTTTTACTAGGTTGTGTACTCTGGCCTGGAACTAATATGCAGCTCAGACTGGCCTGGTGCTGATATTAATCCTCTTGCCTCGGTCTCCCAGATACCGGGATATAACAGATATGTGTCACCATACCTGGCTCATTAATTTTTAATGCTAACATTTTACAAAGGACTGGTCTGTGGCTAGCTGGAAGATAAGCTGTTCACCTCCTTTTGCTGTTCTATAAAGCGCGGTCTTTGGAAGGAGCACCCTGTTAGTCTGTCATGATGAAAGGTCTGAGCATCCTTCTCACAGAGCCGGCCTAAGCTTACCCACATGAGCCCTAGGAGGGCCCAGCACTCACCCATGTTTCCGTTCTCCATGCCGCGTATGTCAGGACGGAGGCGGCAGTCTGTGGGTGGCAGAGTCTTCTCCATGCCTGACTCCAACTCATTGAGACTCACAGTGAAGCTGGTGAAGTTGTACATCTGCAAGAGAAGCACAGAAGCACTATTGCACATGGCTGCAGGAAAATGATCCATTGGTGCACTAAACCCATGACAGACAGTCATGTGTCACCTGCTCAATAGGAGGGCAACTGCATCTTATTCAGCAAAGACCTTTATCCTAAATCCTGAGGTGGCTTTCTCTTCTTTCTTACATCATCTATGAGCATGTGGCTCAAGGGCCACAGGGAATGTAAATGTTCTCTAGTCACCCCACTTAAGTGACTCCCGGGGTACTGACATCTCTAAAAGGACAGCAGATATTGCTACCATCCCTAATCTGAGGTCCACAGAGGAAAGTATTAGAGAATTTGTCTGGTTTCCCCACATGGTCCTCAGGTGGCCATAGCTCACATCTGACTCTTTTTAGAATCCTGCTTCATTACCACAGTCTCCTGTCCTAGAACCAGCTTGCCCAGTACCCTCAGTGATGGTGGTGTCCACGAGTGTGCACTCTTATCTTTTCCAGGCCATTTCTAATACCCCAGATCCACCAAACCCAAATAGGCATGAGGGTTTCATGCACACTGAACCAAAAAGGAACAAGAATTCACCTAAAAAGAAATTTCCCCAACAACACCTAGGCTTTATTCTTCTAGACCAATCCTGTGCCATTAGTTCATGCTGTCGTGAAAAGTAACAGCGGCACAGTGAGAATACTGGGTAGGGTTTTTATTTGTTTTGCTTCATTTTGGTGACTTCAACACAAGCTAGAGTCATCTGGGAAAAGGGAACCTCAGTTGAGAACATGCCTCCTCTGGGTGGCCTTAGACACGCCTGTGAGAATGAGCTGGTAAGCAGGGCTCTTCCACTGTCTCTGCTTCACTGTGTGCCTGGGCTCCCTCAGTAGTGGGCTGTTTCCTAGAAGCGTAAGATTCTTTTCCCCTCGTTAGTTTTGGTCAATGTTTTATCACAGCAATAAAAGCAAACCAATACAGTAAGGCAACATATTCACAGGTAAGTGGGCCTTTGTTCTTTTTATACTTATTTACTCTGTGTACGTGTGTGGTTGTACATGTGCCATTAGGTGTGTGGGTACATGCATGTAGACCAGAGGACAACCTATAAGAGTTGATTCCTTCCTTCCACCATAAGTGTTCCAAAGATCAAACTGAAGTTGTCAGGCTAGGTAGCAAGCACCCTTGCCCACTGAAGCCATGTCACTGCCCACTGCCCAACTAAGTTACATCACAAGCCCTGAAGCTCCCCACCCCCTCCTTATTTGAGAACAGGGTTTCTGTGTAGCCCTTGCTGGCCTGAAACTCACTTTGTAGACCAGGCTGTCCTCAAACTGAGAGATCCCCTGCCTCTGTCTCCTGAGTGATAGAACTAAAGGCATGGGCACCCTTGTCTGGTTTGACTGACTGACCAATTCGTTTGTTCATTCGTTTATTCTATTTGCTTGTTTTGAGACAGGGACTCACTATGTAGCTCTGGTTGTCCTGAAACTCACTTTGCAGACTTATAGTTTAATAGGATCCACTTGCCTCTGACTCCCAAGAGGTTAAAGGCATGTACCACCACACCTTGGATTTTTTTTTTATTTTTTAATTATGTGCATGTGTGTGTGTGTGTATATACACAGGAATTTGCAAGTATGCTCAGAGACCAGTAGTGTTAGGTCTCCCAGGAGCTGGAGTTACAGGCAGCTGTGTGAACTATTTGACACAGGTGTTTGCTGAGAAGTGAAATCAGGTCCCCTAGAACAGCAATAATCATGCCTAAGGCTAAGGCTGTTGCTCTAGTCCCTGGAGCTCTCTTAATAAAATGTGGTCAGGACAGAGCTCTGAAGGCATAACCAAGCACTAGTGAATTCTGCCATGAATTCTACATCAAGATATCAATGCTAGGTGGATTGCCATACCCACTTATTCCCAGGTCCCACACAGGCATAGCAGGAGGTAGAAGTTACTCTCAGGCTGGACCACAACATAAGTCTCATAGTAGCTCTAGGGAGTAAGGGCCCTCAGCATTATAGGGATATGATGGAGCCTGCCTGTCTGCTTGGGGAAAGCTGGTTGGCTACATGCAAGAACAAAGTAGAAGAGTTGTGGGCCTGACTGGAAAGGTACAAATAGAAATAGCCTGCAGCAGACAGGCCTAGCCTCAGAGAGGGGTAACACAGACCTGAGCAGAGTTGGGAGGCCGGCTGTTGATCCTCCAGAGTAGCTTACTGCCAGGGATAACTTGTACTGTCTCCTGAGCCACAGGAACATCATCCGCCATATCGCCAGGCACATCACTGCTTGCTTTCTCAGGGCCATCATCCTGAAAAACCACAGGATACCTCAGTATGACTACTGGCCAGAAGACCAATCCCCAGAGCAATTGTAGACTTGCTCCCCAGCCCCTGTGCAGTGCCAAAGCCTTTTCTAACTGCAGAGGCTGTTGTTTTCAAACTGTCTATATTCCTTTGTTTTCTGTAGAGCTGTGCCAGGCTGGACTTCTACTCTCACAGAGAAGGAACTCACGGGTTGAAACAGCAGCAGGGACAAATACTGTCCTCCTTCACACATGCTTGGCCATGTGCCTGCCCACCTTCTGGACCCATAACACATCATCTGAGATGAAAGGCCTCCTGGTGCCATCTGTTCTCCTGGGCAAGCTCATGAGCCCATCCCATTTGAACAGGCACAGCTGTGGAGTGAGAACGCCAGGGACACAGGATGAAAGTCTGCCCACAGCAAAGCCAAGGTGGGCCCTTGTTGCCAGATGATCCAAGAATCAGTGAGCTTAGTGAGAATGGCACCAGACAGCACTCAGCAGACTCAACATGCTACATGGGTCTGTCTCTGTCTCTCTGTCTCTGTCTCTGTCTCTCTCGATCTCTCTCTAGATGGAATCTCACTGTGTAGACTGTGGATAGCTGGGAACTTGCTGTATAGATTAGGCTGCCCTGGAACTAACAGATATCCTCCCATGTTTGCATAAGTGCACTACCACACATGATGATGAAATTTTCCTTTTTTTAAAAAATAAAATTACCACTGGACAGTGAAGGCACACACCTTTAGTCACAGCACTCTTGGGGCAGAGAGTGGCAGATCTCTGAGTTTCAGGCCAGCCTGGTCTACAGAGTGCATTCCAGGACAGTCAGGACTACACAGAGAAACCCTGTTCCGAAAAACTAACAAACTAACTAACTAAATAAAATTATTATGAAAAGATGTCCAATAGTGCATATAAAACATAAAAAAAACTAGATACCTGGATGAGCTCATTTTTGTTAAATAAATACTGAACATTTAACATCTCTGCTTTAGAACATCCTGATTTTTTTTAATCTAGAAAGTAAGACACCTCTTTTGAACTATCACTTTTAATTCTAATTCTGTTTAAGAATAACTTATCGTCATCAGCATTCTGAAATTCTTAGAGGAAAGTCTTTGCCAGTACTTCCTGACTGCTGAATATATTACTGAGAACTCAAGAACTGGAAAAACAGAAATGAGATGCTCTTGACTTCTTAAGTAAGCCTTGGCTAACTCAGGCCAAGTGAGAGCTGTATTACAAAGGGCTATGTGGAAGGGCTTGCATTCCCCTGGAAGTTTCCAGCAGCCACAACATAAACAGAATAAAGTCGAACACCTCTGCCCAGAGAGCAGAACCTAGACAGAAGACAGTTTTGGCTGCACAGACATATTCCACCCACTACATATACCTCCTGGCTGAGGCCACAGAAGAGAAGCAGTGCTCCTGGAGGGCGTGGCCACCTTGTGCAGGGTCACTGCAGCTGGCACTCACCGACTTGGCCTTCCTGGCATGGTCACCTCTCTTCTCTTGCTTCTTAAAGGACTCGTATGAAGCAGGATCTATGCCCCACAAGCACTCTGTCCACTTGCCATACATTATAAAGAGCTTCTTCCTGCTGCAGTAAAGAAGTTTAAAATACAGTTAACAACAATCACCTGCAGAGCAGCACCTGCATGCAGGAAGGAACTCTGTTTCACACCCTCATTCACGCTGCTGGAGAAAGGTATCCCCATCCCCGATGCCAGACGGAAAATGAAGGCACAAAAGCCTGAGAGTCCTTGTGGCCTTAGAAAACAGGGGCAAAAGCACAAACATAATGAAATGAAATGTGCTGCTTGTGCACATGAAGAGCCTTGCTTTGCCACGGAACCTCACCCCACAGCCTTTAAACACTGCACTGGGTTTTCATGTACCGTGAGCCTTGCAGACCTTGTTCTATCAAGTCTCTCCATAATGCCTCCCAGGGTCACATGATGATTTACTTTCTCTTTGCTTATCAATGCTCTCTCCATCTAATCACATTCCTGGAAAACTCCACAGTAAGTTAGACTCTGCCTCATATCAAAATGAACAGAGCCCACGCAGGACGACAGTCTTCCTCCCCTTGCCTCTCTCTGTCTGGGAAGCACACAAACTGGCTACTTGCTTCTTGGGAAGTGCCCTGACAGGAGAGTGCCACCCAGAAGGACACTGTGTATGGCAGGCACTTGCAGAGTTGGTTACAGGAACTCAGGAGCTCAGCCCAGCTCCTTAAGTAACTCTTAACCTCCATGGAAAAAGTTGGCTTGGGGCTGGGGAGAAGATTCAGTGAGAGCTTCTTGCAGAAGCACCAGGACACAAGTGCAGATCGCTGGGACAATACCCGGACGGGGGGGCAGAGATAGAGACAGAGCCAGCCAGCCAGCCAGCCGGGCCAAATCAGTGATCAATCAGTGATCTCTAGGTTCAAAGATCCAACAAGAGACAAATGATAGAGGAAGACAGCCAACACTGACCTCAGCCTCCACACGAATGTTCATAAACATGTTCACAACACAGATGCACAAACACGTACACACTTATACATCACACACACAAACAAAACAAAAAGAAAAGGAAAGAGCAAGTGTGTTTGGATCCAGGATACAAAACCCAAAGGTCAAGAATCCTCCATCAGCTCGAAATGATCAGGCTACTTCACCCCTGGGCAGGCCAGTCTCCAAAGATGCCTTGGTCACCATTCTGACCATGACAGGACCTGTGTCCTTTACAGAATACATGTGAGGTCCTGACATTTCTCATCAATCTAAAGTCGGACATTAATATACATGTTGTTTAAATAGATGAGTTTCTAGTTTTCTAGAGATAAGCAGAGAGAACAAAAGTTTTGTTTTGAAGTTAAAACTAGAAGTCAATAGCTTAAAAGACTCTTCTGGCCTTATACAACCGAACCACGGTTAGTTATAAATAAAAATTTGAGATCCAGAACATAATTTTACCAATGGGAGAAAAATCCAGAAAATACACTACTGGCCATTTTCTACACAAAATCTCCGTAAAGCCCTGGCTTAGAGTCGAATAATGCAGACACATGAACACTGGATGTCCACACTCTTTACTGATGTGTAACGTTGGTAGCCATAGGGAGGCAACTCCTGGGCAAGTGCTAACATCTCAGTTCTGTTTGTAAGATTGTAGCACTAGAGCTAGGCAGGACATCCAGGCTATAACCCAACATTTAGGAGGTGGATGCAGGACTGTGAGATTGATGCCAGCCTGCACTGCATAGCAAGGCCAGCTCAGGAACAAAATAAATGGAAAAGAAAAAAGCCACATTATCCCTGAGTAAAATGTCTATTTTTTTAAGGTCTCTTCTTCCTCCAGAGAGAATAAATTCCACTCTCCTATCGCCAAAGGTCACACTCTGGGCATCAATGAGTAGACCTACTTTTTGTCTTGAATGTACCCCTCTACTCTGTGAAGTTCCTTCCCAAACAATCCACAAGGCTTGAAGTGAAGTATACACTTATCTCCAGTTCTGTGGAAACAAACACAGGCATTAGTGATGATGTGAAATGTCTAGAGAACCAACCAGGCTTCCCAACAGGGGAAAAAGAAGGACTTGGTCTAGGAAAGGAGGCCATGAGTGATGGAGAATATCACAAGGAAGCTTTGCTCAGTGACAGAAAGGCTCTGTAACTGATCTGTGGTGACTGTTTGCACAACTGGGTAATTCACTAAAATATTACCTCAGTGCCCATCTAGAAAATGGTTGAACTTTTTGATTTATAAATTATATTATCACTAAGGTGTCTACAAGCAAAGCCAGCAAGTCATGAGCTTCAGCTGTAAGCCTAGGCCCTAATGTTTCAGCATGGTCACATATTTTCACCTAGCACTGACACTTCTTTGGTGCACTTTACATTTTCAGAGAAGTTAACAATGGTAATGAAAAAAAAACAATCAATCAACATGGGGCATTTCTGATTATCTCCACACTAGACAGAACTAAATCTAGTCAGACACAATGCCTAGGGGCCCCACTACAGGAAGGACTCAAGCTGAGGGACAGGAATGCAGGGCTAGAAGTCTAGACAGGAGGAGTGCAGACAGACAGCTCCCTTCACGTCTGTCAGCTCATCTGGCCTGTCTTCCCATGGACAGCCTGGTCTGTCATCTATGGCTCAGAATCACCATCCCACATACACAGATGGACCTGTTACCTGTGATTTATGATCTCCACTATCCCATACTGCTCTATCCATAGCTGCCCAAGGATGACATTGTGTACACAGCAGGTAGGGTTGGTCCAGGTATAGGCTTCATTATGTCTGTGAAAACACACCAACAAAAAAGTCAGGGAAATGAAGCTCAGAACTTGGGTGACCCAGAAGGCCGTGACCAGGCGAAACCAAACCATAAATGCCTGGGAGCGAGCCAGAGCTTTGAAGTCTTTCCAGTGCAGGCGATTGAGTGAGCATCTGAAATTTATTTCTCCTTTCCTTTGTAGCATCAACAAAGCTTTCTACCTAAATGTCAAGACTAAAGTTAATAAGCAATAAAAGAAGACTAAAACAAAAGAGAGGCAGCTCTCCTGGGAAGCGGCCAAGAGGAAAGGTGCTCTAGAAAAAGCAGTCCTGAGCCCCAGCCTGGCTGTGGGAAGTGCAGGGGAGGGCTGCTGTTGTCAACATATGCAACACTACCCATCCTCTGAAATGACCCTGCCCCAAGGAAAACCTCCCAAGGGAAAGGCAGTAGACCCAGACCTGTGCCTATGGGAGGCTGCGTCAGAGAAGCCTGAGTAAGAGCAGACACACCTTGACAGAGGATGGCTGAGGAGAAAAACCTGCAATCTCTCAAGCGACCCAAGGAGGGCCCAAACATGTTGCTCGAACACACTTGCAGCTTTCCAATTCTGCCCATCTCAACTCCTAAAGCAGAGACTATCAGAACACAGGTCAAGCACTGGGGTGTCCACCACAGGAGCTTCCCTCATGAGCCTGCTCTGTGTTCCTGGCAAGCTGTGCAGGGACAACCCCTAGGTTCTTAGTGTTGGTCGGGTTCTTGAGTCAAGGTCTCACGATGTAGTTCGATTAACCTAGAGCTTACTATGTAGACCAGGCTTGGCCTCAAACTCAGAGAGATCTACCTGCTGCCTTGGTCTCCCCAAGTGCTGGACTTGAAGATGTGCTCAACTACACCCAGCCTGCCCCTAGGTTCCTAAAATGGTCTGGCAAATGGCCAGTGGAGATCAAAATCTACAGATACTCCCTCACAACAACAACAGAAACCCTGGGCTCTGGAGGGTGCAATGGGTTTCAAGCTCTAGCATATGCTAAAGACTTGCTACTGACAGTTTCTCTGACGGCAGCTGGGCTGGACAGCCTCTAAGAGGGCCCTCTAGTGGTCCTCACCTGCAGGCACTCAACTTTGTATGTACAAACACACATGCCTGCGTGAGCATCAGCAAGCAGGTATATGTGGCTACAGGGTAGCTAGCTCTGGGTTCCTCTGCCTAAGGAAGCAGAGTATCCGACTCTGAACAGCCCTGGGGAGGGAGTCTATGGCAAAGAATGAAATTCTTGCTGACTTGGAGCCAGCCTATCTTAGGCATGGCCTAGAAGTAAAGTGCTAAGCTAAGCTGTTGGGTTTGGAGTTGTCACAGAGCAGTAACTGAAGGTTAAGGTGAGTGGTTCCAATCAGTGTGTGGGAGGAGATGTGACTCATCCACCTCAGCGGACACAGGAACTCTCCCCACCAGGAAGCCTAGCAGAAGTGCCGCTGGCAGAAAGGCTCTCAGCCCACACAAGGTCGGGATCTCCCCAGAAGGAAGCCCTCTGAGAAGTGGAAGCCAAAATGTCCTCACAGTGCAGGGCACGCTGTCCCTTGCCTGTGCCTGTCACTCACTTGAGCAGCTCCAGTGTGATGGTCCCCCGGGGCTCAGCCTCCACACTCTTGCCCCAGAACTTCAGCTTTGGGTAGATGGAACCGTGGAACCTGAAGTCTTGATTGAGACCTTCTGAATAAAATGCACTAATAGGAGGGTGGTGACTGACCTGCTCAGATATAAATCTGAACCCTAAGTCTTCCCTAGATCCAAAAATGAGAAAAGGGGGAAGAGAAAAAGTCACATTAATGATAGCCATAGCAAAGGGTCATCCACTTACCCACCAGCTGGCATGGTCTGCCCTCCCCTAGATACTGACGTAGGATCTGGGCCCAGAAGCCTCCAGCTATTTCAGGAAGGAGAAACTCAGCAACCACCTCTTAGATGGCTCATCTGGCTGTGTACCATCACGCTGGAGTACACCTGCCCACTACCACACAAGCTCTCCTGAGAGGGAGCCTCTGTCTGCCCCATTGCTCATCCCACTGATACCTCAACCTTTTAGCCATCAGACAGGCAGGCCTCAGATGCAGACTAATCTCAATCCCAGGGACTCCTAAATGCCAATAAGCCCAACAACGAACTCAAAAGCCCTATGAATGGGTGATCCTGTCCAGCCTTTTGTACAGGCTCCCAAGACTTCTATGATGAAATGTCTTAGATCCCAGAATATTCCTGGCCAGGAAATAGGATTTTAGCAGACTCCCTTATTCAATAAAAATGTCAGTTTTTAATTGTTCCGGAACTATGAATACACCTACAGTTGTAGTCATTAGGAATTATAAAAGCTAAACCACATAATTACTAACTTAGCTGGAATCAGAATTCCCAATCATTACAGAGGAAGGAAAGTTGAAAAATTAGATTTTAAAAGGTTGCCTGCCAAGGTATGTAATCTACAAAATGAATACTTGTCTAAGAAAAGCAAGTGTATTTTTAGCTGTTCAAGAGGGATATGAAGGGATGAAAGACGGTGTACACAGCCTGGTCTGCGCAGAACTGTGGAGTAGGGCCACTTAGTGTCAGGGAATCTCAGTGTGGAGACACCAACAAACAGGCCTGGAGAGGAACATATTATGAAGGAGTTTTCCTGGCAGCCTCGGAAACCTCAGCTCAGCCTCTGAATTAAATCCCAAGTCAGGCTAAGCCTGTCTGATATCCGTACCTCAGGCTATTCCTATTCTCTCCACATCCACACAGCTGCTGCTGCTTTCCTTTATGCTGAGACAGGTCCAAACTATATAACCCGAGCTAGCCTGGAGCTTGCAATCCTCCTGCCTAAGCTGGATAGAACTAGAATTTAGAGGTATGAGCTGCCATGCCTAATTCACACAACTGGTTTTTTTTTTTTTTTTTTAAATCACCCAGAAATGTTCTCCTCCTCTTATTTCTCTCCTCCTCCTCTTTCTCCTTCTCTTTTTCTCCCTTCTTTTTATTTTTGTTTTTTGAGTCAGGGTTTCTCTGTGTAGCCCTGGCTGTCCTGGAACTCACTCTGCAGACCAGGCTGGCCTCAAACTCAGAAATTTATCTGCCTGTCCCCTGTCTTCCAAGTCCTAGGATTAAAGGTTGCACCACCACTGCTTGGCTCCTATCTTATCTTTTTCAAGACATTTTAAGCTAAACAAGGTTTGAACCTCACATCTTGTATGTGATGGGCTCACAGGTGGTCAGCAATGGCAATTCCTGCTCAGAAGAGTCTAGACAAACGAAGGAAACACTTCACTGACTCAGACACAGCCACACCCCTAGAAGTGACATTTGGGGGCTGGAGATTTGATAAGCTCAGTGGCTGCTCCTCCAGAAGACCCAGGTCCAATCCCCAAACTCACATGGCAGGTCACAACCATCACTAACTCCAGTTTAAGGGAATCTGACACCATCTTCTGGCCTCTCTTGAGTACCAGGCACACTCAAGAGAATGTGCATCAACATGCATGTAGCCAAAACATTCATACACATAAGATTATAATTTATTTTTGATTTTCCAAGATAGGGTTTCTCTGTGTAATCCTGGCTGTCCTGGAACTCGCTCTGTAGTTTTTGAACTACAGAACTTGCTCTTGAACTAAGAGAGATCAGCCTGCCTCTGCCTCTTGAGTGCTGATATTAAAGGCATGTGCCACCATTCCTAGCTAAGGAAAATGTTTATGATACAATGAAAAAGTCATCAATTAACATCTCACACAGAAGAAAATCTACTAAGCTGCTGATACCAATTTTCTTTGGTGGGCTGCATCTGATTTTTACTTCCAGCCTTGCCATGTTCTATACAGAACATTATCATGGCTAAAACACCAACAGGCTCCATTTGATGAATCCCACAGATTACCAGCTGACACCGATTCCAGGGCAGTGGCACACTGTCATGGCAGAACTCCTCTCTACAGAAAAGATCTCAGAGCAGGATGGCAGGTGCTGGCCTCCTGCCTGCAGCTCCATAGCCTGTGGCAATAATCATGATGCCAGCCAATGAGAATACCTCATCTAAATCCTTCCAGTTACTTCCTCCCCGCCCATCAGAAAAGACCTCCGTACTAAACTACACTGCATTCCTGAGACATAAGCACATTATACCAGCCATACATGCAGCACAGAAAAGGTCACAGCGTGGCCGACTAAGAATGACCCTGAAGAGCACAAATCAGCCCACTAGGAGCTGTGCAAATTCAGTGACTAGTCTCTGGAGGCGCAGGCAAAGCTAAGGCAAAACCACCCCAGAGTCTGTGACATGTGACTAGGAGTGTTTATCATGGCAGCATCTCCAAGACAGTTTTCTGCATAACTGCGGGAGACCCAGAGTTGGCAAAGTAGGTAGCAACAATCTCCCAGCCCAGCCAGAGGCTCACCACAATCCGTATGAACTAGGACTCAGCGTCCAGGGTCAGAGGTCTGCTAGGTCCAAGGATGAGAATGGAGGGTACACACTGCTCATGTGCATGAGCACTGGCTACTGTCTGCCCCAGCCACCCCACACTGCCAACCTCACGTTCTATGGGGTTCCAAGAGGCATGACACCACCCAAAGGAAACCACTCAGAGGGATTTCAGCAAACACTCACAGACTAGACCTGAGGTGAGGCTAGCTCTTTCCTAAGACCCTGCAACACAGGCACGGAATGAACAGTGACTTGGGCAGTCTCTCCTCTCTTTGGTTACTGAACTCCCATCAAAGTGCTTCTACATCTAGCACAGTCCTACTCACTAGCTCTGACTCCACTTTTGGCCTAACACTAGTGACCCCCATGTCTCTGCCATGTAATACATATACATCACCAGTAGTCTACACAGCATGGCCTCTGTCCTTGAGCCCACTGTGCCAAGATCCTATGCCAGACCTTCATGTAGTACCAGGGTTCTATCCCATCAGTAACACAGCATTCTATGTGTGTGAATACCTTCTTACCCACAGCATTCCAAATACTTCAGTAGTTCCTAACTCCAAGAAGCAACTATCCTAATCTGAGGAATCAATGCTGAAGAGAAAATTGAGCTCTTCTTGTTCATTCAAGAGCCCCTCTGCAAAAGATTCATTATGAACTGTCCTTACCTGATCAACTCATATGTCTCTCCCAAGAGTGGGTTAAAGGGTTTGCCAGTTCTCTCCCACTGGGAAGCCACAGCCGAGACCGCAAAGGCAGCTACAGACTGCAAACAATTCAAAGGTGGATCAGAACGGCTGCAGTCAAGACAGCAGAGCTGCTCCCCACAGGGCACCTTCCAGACAGCCCACCAAGCAGAACGCCTGGGCCCCTGTGGCTGTGGGTCCTCACCTGCATCCTCTCCAGGGGCTGGGGCTGACTTGAGGCTTTGTGAATGAGGTACACATGCTCCATGTACTCTGTGATCCGCTGCAGGAAGCTCAGTGGCTCATTGAAGGCGATTGGCATTGTGATCTTGGAGAGTTCCTAGAAGAAGCCAGAAGGACATCTGGTTGGGCTTCTGAGGCTTCAGGGCATGGCCCAGATGCAAATAAACCACTTTACTCTAGTGTTCTAAGGATCACGTCCCAGAGCCTCAAATTCCCATACAGACAAGGTCTTAGAAACTCTCTGTGGGCAAGCTATCTGTTGTGAGCTCTGGTTTCTACCTTACCCAACTTGGAATGTCTTCCTGAGTGGCAGTCATGGCAGCTCTCTATCTCCCAGGCCCTGGGAGTCACTGTGAATAACACAGTGATCACAGGAGTTCCAAGACAGCTACCTCCCCTCTCTTCACCTATTCTAGATGAGTGGTATCAGTCCCAAGTTTCCCATTGTTAAAACTTGCCCTTGATGGGCAGACAGTAATAACACACGCCTTTAATCCCAGCACTTGAGGGGCAGAGGCAGGAGGATTTCTGAGTTTGAGGCCAGTCTGGTCTACAGAGTAAGTTCCAGGACAGCCAGGGCTACACAGAGAAACCCTGTCTGGAAAGAAAACAAAACAAACTTATCCTTAGCATCCATGGCCTCTTCTAGGACAACATGGAAGCACCTGGCTGGTACTTGGCAGATAAGCCCTTCTAATGTGGCTTTGCCTGGAAGCTATTTCAGAGTCTGTAAAGGAGCAAGCACCAAGGGACAGAAGTGAGGCTACAGCTCCTGCTTCCAGAGTTCATGCATAGACATCGAAGGTCTTCAGGAGCTATTCCTGAGCTGAGCTTCCAGAAAGGCATTAACAGAGAAGACAGAAGGACTATCACAAGAAAGTGAAGCTGTTATAACAGGGTAGGCTCAGGTGCTCCAGGAACAAGAACAAACTACAAGCTTTGGCTCTTAGGATGATTATTATTTTCATTTCATTTTATGCAGGCTTTCTGTACGAGGGGCTAGAATGACCTCCTCTGCTCTCACCAGTCCCAAATGTCACTAGAGATTGATAGAGTGCCCTGGGAGACAACATTCTGGGAAAGGGTAGGGCCTTGTTCACTGAAAGCCTGAACTCACAGATCCTGAGCCAGAGTCAGCCAGGCTTCTCAGACACTACATACCCAGCTGAGAGACATTCAGACATCTGGGAATATAGGGATGCCTCCAGAGCAGAAAGGTAAGAAAAGACAAGGCTTCATCTACCTGTAAAGGCAAGGGAAGTAGAGCCCACAACCTATAGTGCAAGAGGTCAGAGAGGTCAGCAGCAGGCAGCAGAAACACAGAAGAACCCCAGCAAGAGAGAGGCTAGCTGGGCGCACACTGCTCACCTGCTCTAAACCCCCAGCCTTGGGTTCCATAGGCCAGGCTCCATCTCTGCTGCTGGGTATAGTACCGTAGCCTGCAAAGAGGACGTGGCTACGGCTAGCAAAATGCCAACACATTTCTCCTTTGATCCAGTAATGCCATGTCTCGGCACCCATCTCTGAGCCTCAGCAAATATACATACAGGGCTAGTCACTGTGATCTGCTTTGGTCAGCCAAAAGCCAGAAATGGTCTACTATCTAAAACAGGGTGTCATCCCACTAAACTGAAAAACAACTAAGACAGGGGTTGAAGTAGTTACCAGATCACTTAGATACTGGCATCTGAAGGATAAAGAAAAGCCTACTGCCTCTCTGAAAGAATGGGAGGAAACGTATATATGTCAGGGTGTGGGGGCATGGAGTGAGGTGCCATGAGGATGGGTGTACTGGCTAGTTTTGTGTCAACTTGACACAGGCTGGAGTTATCACAGAGAAAGGAGCTTCAGTTGGGGAACTGCCTCCATGAGATCCAGCTGCAAGGCATTTTCTCAATTAGTGATCAAGGGGGAGGTCCCCTTGTGGGTGGTGGCATCTCTGGGCTGGTAGTCTTGGTTCTATAAGAGAGCAGGCTGAGCAAGCCAGGGGAAGCAAGTCAGTAGAGAACATTCCTCCATGGCCTCTGCATCAGCTCCTGCTTCCTGACCTGCTTGAGTTCCAGTCCTGCATCCTTTGGTGATGAACAGCAGTATGGAAGTGTAAGCTGAATAAACCCTTTCTTCCCCAACTGCTTCTTGGTCATGATGTTTGTGCAGGAATAGAAATCCTAAGACAGTGGGTGACAGTTACTTATGGGGAGGGATAAGCACAAGAAGCTGAGCTTCCGAGACTGTCATGTTCTGGATGTGGTCAGAGTATCCCAAATAACTGGGAAAAATTAAGAGGATGACACTTAATCCATCTGAGGTGTTAATGCCAGTCTTCTGGAAAGCCATTAGGATTAGGTAAAACCATTGGGTGGAGTGAGCCTCCATGGCTCACTAGGGTAGTAGCTAACATAGGGCAGGCAGGGCAGGGGCTGCTGAGATATTCAGCAGGTATGCTGTACACGAGAACTGATTCCCTGACCCGTCCGTCCTCTGACCTCCACATGCACATGTGTGGACAGAAATACATGTAAATAATAATAATGAACAGGGCAAGGGTTGGTGAAACAGCTCGGTGGTGGGTGCTTCTGGGGCTTTGGACTCAATCCCCAGATCTGCAAACAACAAAGGAAAAGAAAACGGGACCAACAGACACGCAGATGTGCAAGCCCCTTCCCTGACTTTCCCTGTATGTCTTATGCCACCTCAGGACTCTGACAGCACTGAGTCATCACCAGACACATGCCCTTGGTCTTTTAACTCCAGACACAGAAATAGAATAAGTCTCTTTCCTTTACAGTTTAGCCACTCTATGGTCTTGTAGTACAGGCAACAGAAAACAGACTAACATATATTTGATGAATTTGACTTTGGACTCATATTTTGAAATAAAATCATAAAGGGAACCTGTAAACATGAAAAATGAAACTGATGAACCTACATGATTCTCCCAGACCCATGTACAATCACTCATTAAAAAACCAGAAAACTCTGCAACAAGGATACACAATCAAGCAATTAAGGTAAGGTAACGCGTCCCCAGAAAGACATATGGACACTACGCAATTCTGAATGAGCTCCTTGTTTTTCTGTAATCCTACCCAAAAGAGAACCTCTAATTATAACTTCTTTCAGCTTCCCAATGCCAACTCCACACCAATCTATCTATTTCCAATCTGTCTACAGTGATTTAAAATAAAAGGCTGAAGAATGTGTTTTCTCTGGGAATACAGTATAGAAGTAATCACAACAGGAAGATAGCATTAAAAGAACACAGGCAGAAATACCTGAAATTTGGCAACAGAAATATATGGACTCTTGGGATTGAGTTTCTTGTTGCCAAGTGCTGGTTTGTGTATGAGATGTGCCAGAGACTGTACGAGTACACTGGCCTCTCTAACAGTCAAAGATCTTATGGAAAGTTAATGGCTACTAGACACTCCATTTCCCTGACACAAAGCCGCAGTACTGGACAAAAGCTATTTATAGCCTAGAGTATGGCGAGGGCCCCAACTAGTCTCATGCAGAAGGTGTTTAAGCCATCTTGGAACACCAGGAAAAAGGCTTTATGAGATGGGATGCCTCCTGCCTGCTTAACTGCGTAACTGTAAAACTGCCATTCTGCTGTTCCTAATGTTTCCCTTCCCCTCAGCCATGTGTTCCTTTCCTGCCTTGCTATCGTAATTTCATGATCATTATAAATATACTGCATATATTTTCTTAGATACCAACACTATAAATCTCAGGGAATTAATACCTAAACTCCATGTGTCACATGACTTATCTGCACTCACCAAGCCAATGCATTTCTTCAGGATACTCCACACACTGAAGTCGCTTCTGGTGAACATGGGAGCAGGAAGGGCTGTCCTGTGAGGAATTTGAGAGCAATAGGAATTTATTATCCAATGGAATATGTAGGGGGTAGGACATACCTCTCACAGGACTATTCAATGTCATCATCCTAGTTTGAGACTGAAATATCAGTCTCTAAACAATGACCTGCTGGGAGAGAAGTGAAGTCACAGCTGACACTACAGGGCTTCTGCACCATTGCTTTAAGTCCTCCGAGGAATGGTTATTGGTCATGGTGGCCTTGGAGTCTTGACCCAACCCTGCCGCAGTCAGGTCACTGCTGTCCTTCCCTGAGCTCTGGGCAAGGCTGACGATGAGACAGAAACCCCTCTGCTTACATCCTTACTTCTTACTTTATTCTTCCCGGCCTGAGATGGTGGGCAGAGCTGAGACTACAGACGTGAGATTTGTCAAGAGCTTCCCAAGGTGCACGCCTTCTCAGGCCAGTTCTACTCAGTCACCTTGGCCGTAACTCCTGCTATGACTGCCTGGGGAAAGGCTAGAGCCTCCTTAGGAACCGTGAGCTACAGTAAGCACTGTCTCCGTGTGTGGGAAGAAGCCTCAGTAGAGATCTGCCTAGCTTGTAGGAAGGAATGGGGCCCATCATAGGAGTGTAGAGAAGGCATAACAGAATGACCCTCAGATACACATGGCTGCTCTGGGCCCTTAGAGGCCAGCCTAGTTTTTCTTGTGGAATTCCCAATGACAGTTCTCTGAAGTAGAACCAGAGAACCCCGACTAGGCATTTTGATCCTGGGAAGGGTAATAGCTGGGGTCTTGTCAAGTAAGACCTCAAAAAAGGCTCATTGAGTCAAGACAAGGAGGAGAAAAGCTCTGAAACAAAATGGAAAAGGAAAGAAATCTAATGTTTACTGAGCACTATGTGCCAGGGCTGCCAAAAGTAGTTGGAATGCTGTGGACATGGCAAACTGTGAAAGCCATAGAAATGGGGATATAGCTCCATAAAGGGTCAGGGTCAGGGTCAGGGTCAGGCCCCAAGGATCCACCCTGTGCTAGATTTTGTCAACTTGACAAAATCTAGGATTATCTGGGAAGAGGGACCTCAGTAGAGAAAAAATACCTCTATCTGATGGCTATTAGGCAAATCTACAAGGCATTTTCTTGAATAATAATGGATGTGGAAGGGCCAAGCCCACTGTGAAGCTGAAGGCAGCAGCACTCCTTTGCAAATGGTCCTGGGTTACATAAGAAAACAAACTGAGGGATTGGGGGATTTAGCTCAGTGATAGAGTGCTTGCCTAGCTGGGTGCTGGGTGCGGTCCTCAGCTCTGAGAAAACAAACAAACAAACTGAGCAGGCCAAGGGGGCAAAACAGTCAAGAAGCTCTCCTCCATGGTCTCTGCTTCAGTTCCTGCCATGGCTTCTTTGATGATGGACTGTATCCTGCAAGCGAAACAAACCCTTTTATACCCAGCACATGGATATGTTTGGTCTTGGTCATGATGTTTATCACAGCAATAGGAAATAACTAATACCCAACTGTTGCATGAAGATGGGAAGGATCAACAAGAGAAAAGACATGCAGGAGGACGGCAAAGCTCCAGGCTGAGACAGCAGAATGAAGGAACTTCAGTATACACAGGTCTAGATGCAGAACTCAAGACAAGAGGCTCCAGGGGAGGCAGAGCCAGGAGAGTGAATGAAGACAGGCCTGAGTACAGGGCTAAGGAGATGTGAGCCCTCACTGCTGTCAGCAGTGACCGTGCAGCTCGATGTCCAAGGTGCACCTGCTCTGTGAGCAAAGGGAGCACTACTCAGAGCTGCTCGAGACAGGGGGGAGGGGACAGGGATGCGTCCCTGCTACAGGAGCTCTGGGCAGAGAACAAGAGTGACACTCACAGTGTACTAAGTGTCACTTAGTGTGCTTAGGAAGAAGAATGAGGGAAGGCAGCACACAGGACTCGGGTGGACACAAGAGAGCCTCAAGATCCAGGTGGATTTAGCAGCCAAAGCATCAGATGAAGGGAACGGAATGAGGCAGTGGTCCCACGCTCGCTGCTGATGTTTGGTCACAAAGTGTCATATATTTGGAGGAAGCTGGTGAGGTACAGAGTGAACAAGCTCCTTACACAGGCCCTCACAGTCCATGTGAGGTACTCCTGCACCCACTAAGCATGTGGTTGTAGGACAATAGAAGGCTAAGCACCTTGGACAGAGGGAGCCTGCCCTGAAGACAAGCGGACCATGCATTAGGTCAGCAGAGAGGCTGAGGGTCCACTGAGGCCAGAAACACCTTTTAGAATATAAGCAGGGGGACTGGTGAGATGGCTCAGTGGGTAAGAGCACTCGACTGCTCTTCCAAAGGTCCGGAGTTCAAATCCCAGCAACCACATGGTGGCTCATAACCATCCGTAACAAGATCTGAGGCCCTCTTCTGGAGTGTCTGAAGACAGCTACAGTGTACTCATGTATAATAAATAAATAGATAAATAAATAAATAAATAAGAAAGATATTATTTAAAAAAAAAAAGAATATAAGCAGGAAGCCTACATCACATGGGTGCTTTTCCCGAGATCGAGAAGCTTCTGTGATGATCACATAATCTAGATACACAAATGTACATGGTTTTGCCGCAGCAAAACCCCAACAGTCCCTACAGGGCCAGCGGTCAACGTTTCTCAGTGAGATGTAGAAGGTACAAGAGAACTGTCACTAGTCCTGCTAGCCCAGCAGTCAAACACATCTCAGTAATACACGAAGGAACAACAGGATTAACCTGGTGTCTGTGGAGCGGCAGGTAGGCCTATAGGTCAGTAAATGAGGGCTGTGGATCACGTTATGTACAGGCTGTGAGCCATCCTGGGTCAGCACTATCACTTCATGGAAGGGGATTCATGGGTCAAACACTGCCCTTCACTGATCTCCACGCCCCAGTAGACACACACTAAGTCTCAGAGGACATCTGGTGGCTAGGTGACCTGGAAGAGTTGCCTTGGAACTAGGGGTGCTTCAGCTCATGAGACCTCAGGGAATACTTTATAGGACATATAGGGGTAGTCCTTGATACAATGTATGTAAGACAGCGTACCTGTGCTTTTGAATTCCATTCTCTTGTGGTGGTTTCTCCCCATTTTTCCCACTCCTAGTACTTTTGCTGGTATCCAAGTCAATCATCCCACTAATTTTATTTGCCTCTGAAAATTCTCCTGTAGAAGAATTATCAGAATCAAAGCCTGTAACAAAGAAGCAAAAACAGTCACCTTCTCTAGACCTGGGAGATGAAGAAGCCTACTTCAAGACTAACTACACAAACAGAAGCCTAAAGTTCTATAAACAGTTTTTTGGGTTTTGTTTTCTAAGGCAAGACCTTACTATGTGGCCTTTCCTGGTCTGGAACTCTTTATATAAGACCAGTCTGACCTTGAACTCACATCTCTGCCTCCTGAGTGCTGGGATCATGTGCCACCATCCCCATGAGATTACTGTCAAGTGGTACACTTAGAATAATCATCTCTGCTGCCTACTCAGTGAAAGAATGGTCTGCTTCAGTGTCAGGACACAGAGGGGCTATGTGGGAGCACTGTTGTCTGCTAGGATGGCAGAAATCATCTCAACATCAATAAGGCTGAAGCCATCTTCGGGGAATATCAAGAAAAACTTATTCAAAGGCTCAGGGGTGTTTGGAGTAGTATCTGCTATACCGAGTCCCTGGATGAGAGGGAGCATCTAGGGAATGTGTGGGTGAGGAGGCATCTGCAGTGGTCTCTCGTGGTAGGCATGGTCTCCTGGGTATGGCTGGATACCTATCTGTCTGTAGGGCTCCTGAGGCTGCTCTACAGCACACGCCACACCAACATGAAACAGAATCAATGGGTCTCGGTCATGAAATCATGAAAATGATTTCACTGAGCCTTAGAAAAGCCAAGGAGCTCAGGGTCTTCTTTTGAGATTTCAGTAAGTCCACCAACGTTGACTGGCCAGCACGCAGGGCTGAGCAGTGAATGGCTGACACTCCTTGCCCAGACACTCTGGGATAATGAAACTGCTAGCCAGGAAGTGGTGTACATGCCTTAGAGCCAGGCTCTTCTACGCATCCAGCCCTCCCCCAACCCCTGCCCCCATACATACACACTGTCCTTGCATGCTGTCTCTTAAGATCCAGTCAGCCGGGCGTGGTGGCCCACACCTTTAATCCCAGCACTGGGGAGGCAGAGGCAGGCAGATTTCTGAGTTCAAGGCCAGCCTGGTCTACAAAGTGAGTTCCAGGACAGCCAGGACTATACAGAGAAACCCTGTCTCGAAAAACAAAAAACAAAAAACAAAAAAAAACAAAAAACAAAAAAAATCCAGTCAAGGTTCACCTCATGAGGGAAGCCATCATTGTCTTTCTAATAAAACTAATGTCAGGTCTAATCTAACACACTCCTGGCCTTTGGCTAAGCCAGACCAAATCCCATACTCCATAGCACACAGATTCCTACACAAGATGCAATCTCTGGGTCATACTTCTTATAGTTGCTCACCTGTGACGGCATCAAAGAATTCTTCCTCCCCGTTCATCCTTCAGTGACAAGGCTGTCACTGTTCTGGGGTTTGGTCCTCCTACTGGATCATATCTGATCTATATTTATGTTGAAGTTCTGTGGATCCTGGAAATCTGAGGGGAGAAATATTTTGGAATGAACTCAGCTTCTACAAAGCCTATGGGCTAGAAACAACTTGTAAATCACCCCCCCCCCCTTTTTTTGGCTTTTGTTTGAGACAGAATCTCACTCTGGCTGGCCTGGCACTTGCCATGTAGACCAAACTGATCTAGAAGTCAAACATCCTCCTGTCTCAGACTCAAGAGCTAGGATTGCTACCATGCCCGGCCAAACACTCATATTTGAAATTGATCTAATTGATCTCTATAAGGGCCAGGTGCATTGGCACATGCCTCTAATCCTAGCATTCCTCAGGCAGAGACAATGGATTTCTGTGAGTTCAGGTCTGCCTGGTCTACAAAGGGAGTTGCTGGTCAGCCAAGATTACATCATGAGACCCTATCTCAAAAGAGGAAGAGGAGGGGAAAGGAGGAGGAAGAGAAGGAGGAGGAGGAGAAAGAGGAAGAGGAGGAGGAAAAAGAAAAGAAAAATTGATCTCATGTCTAAGTAACAAAAAAGTGAATTAGAACAAATTCATTCTTCAAGCAGCAGGAATCAAAAGATGCATGCATACCTAATATAAGGATGAAAGTCAGCTCAGTATTGATATGGTGGGAAAAAACTGACACTACACACACACACACACACACACACACACACAGAGTAAAGAAATAAGAATAGATAAACAAAACACAAAATAAATAAATGGGGGGAAAACAGTTCAAGGCCTAGGACCAGAGAGATTACCCAGTGGTTAGCATATAAGCTAATCAGAGCCCACATATGTAAACATGTCAAGGCAGTCTGCCTGCAGCTACGGCACAATCTGACTAGCAAGTTCTGAGTTTGATGAAGAGATCCTGTCTCAAAGAATAAAGTGGAAGAAGAACTGAGAAAGACCCTGACTGAATCAGTCTGTATACTCCACAATCATGCACACACACACACACACACACACACACACACACACACACATCACACATGTATACATGTACCTCCACACATGAAAATATACCTACACATACCACACATACACACACACACATCACACATGCATACATGTACCTCCACACATGAAAANCATACCACACATACACACACACACATCACACATGCATACATGTACCTCCACACATGAAAATATACCTACACATACCACACATACACACACACACACACACACACACACACACACACACACATTTAAAAACAGAAAAAGTAATAAGATTCAGCTTCCCCAAAATAAAAATAGAGTTCCAGGCCAGCCTGAGAAAATTTAGTGAGAGTTTTGTCTCCAGATAAAAAGTGAGCCCAGCAGGTTATAGTGCTGGCTACCAAGCTAACTGAACTTAATTCCTGGAACGGTACAGCAGAAGGAGAGAAACGACCCCACAAGTTATCATCGGAGATATCTATGCCACAGCAGTCACCCACACACTGCAGGGGAAGGGGTGTGGAGGAGGTAGCTCAGTAGTAAAGCGCTTACCTAGCATGTGCAAGGCCCTAGGTCTGATCTTCAGTAAATAGTGTAAAAAGAAAAAGTTTAATAACAATCAATGACTAATATATCAATAAGTAATCATTATTTTAAGAGTTATATTTTAAAATAATCCTTTACAATTATTCAGGGAAATGATAAAATATTAATTTAGGAAGACATGTGGGCAGTTAAGAGTAGTTTCAACAAGCCATCACATGAAGATGGGGCTCTGTAGACCTCAGGAGGCTCTACTATGAGTCATGGGGAGCTGGATAACAAATAGGTGAATAATGTGTCAAAATATTTGCCTCTTATCTACCTCACACCAACTGCTCTTTTCCTTTGTGGTGCTAGAGATAGAACCCAGAGCCTCACACACACTTAGGCAAGCATTCCACGGAGAGTTATATCCCCAGCCTGGACACCAGTTTTCCAAGTCAGAGAACTGAGACAACTATATAACTTAGTTCTACCATTTAACAACAACAAAAAAATCTTTATTTTTCTCAAAATTACTTTCATTAGTTTAGTCATTAACTTAGCATTTTAGAACTCCTGCATAATAATTCCTCCTATTGGGAAGAATACTTTGGTTTTGTTCAGGTCAGAGTCTCTGTACTTAGCCCTGGCTGGCCTTAGACTCACAGTTACACCAGCCTCTGCCTCTGGAGTGCTGAGATTAAGCGCACCACCACACCCAGCCCAAAAACAGGATTTTAAAATAGTGAAGCAAAACTTCAACCTATTGCTGGGCAGTGGTGGCACACGCCTTTAATCCCAGCACTTGGGAGGCAGAGGCAGGCGGATTTCTGAGTTCCAGGCCAGCCTGGTCTACAGAGTGAGTTCCAGGACAGCCAGGGCTACACAGAGAAATCCTGTCTCGAAAAACCAAAAAAAAAAAAAAAAAACCTTCAACCTATAACCAGGCATGTACGCCTTTAATCCCAGCACTTCCGAGGCAGAGGCAAGAGGGTCTCTTGTGACTTTGAGGGCTACATGGTGAGCCAGGGCTACATGGTGAACTCTTATCTACAAGGAGAACAACAGACGCCTTCAAACTGTTTCAAAAGGTTTGGTTTTTTTGGTTTTTTGGTTTTTTTTTTTTTTTCTGAAAAATAAGTAGAGTGCCACATGTAACTTACAAAGTCTCTGAGCAGTTGCCTATGAGTCCTGAGGGACAAAGAAGGTCACAGGTGAGAAATATGGCTTCTGCCCTTGGAGTGACCAATATAGTACTAGAGACAATACCCACCCAATCCCTGAAGTCTTGCTTGCTTACCAATGAGGCTCTGAGCATCTGATTATCAACCAAGCCCCTTGCTCATCTTTGGGTTTCTCTCTTTTCTCTGCTCCCTTTCCAATGAATCATGTAACTTAGGAACACAGAGCAGCCACAGTTCACTGCATGGTCTGCTATGAACTGTACAAAGCAGGGATGTGTTGCTTAATAGTGTAGGGCTGGCCCTCAACCACCTGCAGCTGCAGGAAAAGAAACTGCTAAACCCAGATTGGACACCATTCTGTCCTACAGATAGTAAGATAGCCAAATGGCTGCCCTTCCAAGATAGATCTCTACAAGGTGACTGGGCCAAAGGCCTGCCCTGGTGAACAAATTTATCAATGCCATCCTGAAGGCATGGATTCCCAGTGACAGCTACGTCAGCTCCCACCTACACAGACACACTTGCCTGTGTTCTGTCTCTCCTTCTGCCCTTACACAGCCTCCTTCTACAGTGGTATGCCACAGGAACAACCCCACCAGATACTGACCAGTACCATTTGTTGCATCTTCCAGCATCCAAAATTGAGAGCCAGCGAGAGTCTGTTTACTATAAACTGCCTACTGTGCAGGCAGTATCACGACAATAGCACAAAGTGGACAAAACCAAGAGCCAGATCAAAAGCTCCCATAGCAGACTTATCAAAGACATGGATGGCCCAACTACAAAGAGGTAACTGGTAACCAGTATCCAATGAATTATCCTGGAACAAGGAAAGGGCTGAGGATGTGGCCCAGCTGATAACGTGCTTATCAAGCATATAAGTCTGGGCTCGATCCCCAGTACCACGTAAGCCCGGTAATCTCAGCACTCTGGAGATGGAGTTCAAGGTCATCCTCGGCTACATGGTAAAGCCAGCCCAGGATGTATGACACTCTGTCTCAAGACAAACAAACAAACAAACAGGGTAAAACTGTCCCCAGTCCTCAACCAGGACCAAATGTGATCATCAAAGCAGTAACTCAGTGCTTGTGTGTTCCGGGGGAAATCACATGGCCACCTAATACCACCCCGCTGAGAAAATCACACCAAAATGCAGCACTGCTTCTGGTTTAATCTACAAACTTAAGAAAATACTCAGAAAAGGATTGTGCTAGACACTGCGGGAGCTGAAACAGCAACGCCCAGACTCTGGAACTTTCCAAACCAGAGGAAGCTCCTCCAGTAAACAAGTCAGAAAGGAAAGAAAGTGAAAGAGTGGCAGAGGGAGGGCAGGCATTATCCCAACAGCAGTATTTCCATGATGGGACATGACATACACACAGGAAGGCACAAGTTAACATACTTCAAAAGCTACCTTGAAGCCTTGTGGTGGCATATACCTACAATCCCAGCACTTATGAGGTGCAAGCAGGAGGGTTAGGAAATCAAGGTTCTCCTGACTGCAAAGCAAGTTGGAAGACAGCCTGGTACAAAAGACTTGTCTATAAATAAATCCACAAACAAGTAAAAAAAAAAAAATGGTATCTTGCGGGGGCTAAGGGTGCGGTTTGCCTGGTAGAACCTACCTACCATTTGTAAAACCTGAGATCAATTCCTAGTACCTGGAGAAAAAGCTACCTTTTAAAAGATACAAAGGGGGGCTGGAGAGATGCCTCAGCAATTAAGAGTGCTGACTGCTCTTCAAGAGGTCCTGAGTTCAATTCCCAGCTGATGCCCTCTTCTAGTATGTCTGAAAAAGAGATACAGTGTACTCATATAAATATAATAAATAAATCTTTTTAAAAAATACAAATGACTCCCAAGTGGTAGTTGTACACACCTTTATCCTACTGGGGAGACAGAGGCAGACATACTTCTGAGTTTGAGGCCAGCCTGGTCTACAGAGCAAATTCCAGCAGCTACAGTTACACAAAGAAAACCCCGTCTTGAAAATTCAAAAAACAAAAAACCTTTATGCCTTTAGCTCCAGCACTTGATAGGCAGAGGAGGCAGAGGCAGGTGATCTCTATGAACTAAAGGGCAGCCTAGTCTACAGAGTGAGTCCCAGGACAGCCTAGGCTACAGAGTGAGTTCCAGGGCAGCCTAGGCTACAGAGTGAGTCCCAGGACAGCCAGGACTAGAGAGACCCTGCCTCAAAAATAAAACAGCATTAATGGGGGACCGGAGAGATGGCTCTGCAGTTAACAGCACTTACTGCCCTTGAAGACAACCAGGGTTCAGTTCTTGGCAATGGAGTGGTGGCTCATAACTGTCTGCAACCCCGGTTCCAAGAGACCCGCTGATACCGCTTCTGACCTCTGCAGGCTCCTGCATGGATGTGGTGCATGCATATGCAACATACATTCAGGCATATACACATAAAACAACACTAATATGCCTGAAGCCAAATTCAAACAAGGTTATACTGAGAGAGGCCAGTGAGATAACTGGACATTGGGCAGTGTGAGGATCAAGTTTATGTATAAGGTATCATGACAGTGTTTTTCAAGGGGGTCTCATGTTCTAGAGCTGTATACAGACATGCATGTGGATCAGAGAACAGCCTGCTGAGTGTCTCTTCAGAAGAATCAGGGAGAACCCCTGGAAGCACAGGCTGGATGGAAAGTGTTGGGGCTATACACAGGTAAACAAGAGACTCTTGTACTACTTTCCTGCTATGTTTGTAAAAGCTCCATGAAAACATGTTACAAGCAGGTCTGTTCTTTTTATATGCTTTCTTATCTAAAGTAAAACCTCTAATGTTAAAAGTAAATTACAGAAAAATCATTGTAACAAGGGCATAAAATGTGAGGCCAAATACAAGCTTGCCGGCTATTGGGACACTACAGTTACTATGGCCCATGTCAATGCCATATGTCCCCCTAGTGTCCAACTGTGACCAAGAATCCATGTTGGAGCCAGACAGTGGTGGTGCACACCTTTGATTCCAGCACTCAGGAGGTAGAGGGAGGTAGATCCCTGAGTTCAGAGCAAGGTCCAGGACAGCCAGCCCAATACAGAGAAACCCTATCTTGCAAAAACAAAAACAAAAACAAAAAACCAAACAAACCTATCTTGGTAGGACTTTCTTTCCCACAAGCCTCGACAAGGTCAAGGACCCAATCTTCTCACTCATCTGCAGGATGTCTCACAACTATAAGTGAAACCACTGACCTCTAACTAACAGCATGGCTGCAGGTTGCCATGGAGGAGACAAATGTTGCTCAAGGGCCAGGGAAGACTGCTGTACTGTCAGGCCAAACCTGGTTCCACTGCACTAGTTTCAGTAGACCTAAGCCACCAGAAAGAGATGGGGCAAGTCCTTCTGGCATGGCCAACTACACCAGTGTTCCCAGGGAACTCTCCTGATGGACTGCCACAACTGACAAGATCTGTGGGAAAATGGGGCTGGGCACCATTAAGGCCACAAAGGTACCCAGCCCTTCACAGATGGCCCACAGGGTGGAACAGCACCTATCAGTCCTCAGACCTTCTGCAAGTCTGTCCCATCATCTCTAGGGTCTGGTTCAGAACATGGCTCCCAAGTCCATGTAACCTACAGACTCTATGTTTTTTTTCTATTTAGCAGAAAATCCTCAGAGAATGCAAAGTTGTACTTGGCAAATAAGCCTCTTCTGTTAAAGGAGACTATGTCTGGCTTTCTGAACAGATCACCCCATTGCAGAGAGTTGGAGTGTTGCAGATCAGGAGCCAAACTATCCCGGGTTATCTTTTTTCCCCTTAAAAGCCACTTGTTGCCCACACTTGTTTCTTGACCTAACACCCCTTTGACTTTGCATTCTTAACAGACTATAGGCTCACACCAACCAAAAGCCCAGAGCACCATCAGACAGCAACACCGTATCCACAACGTACAGCAGAACACTCTAAGCTTTGCTGTGGTGCCCGCCTCACGTTCCCACCAATGGATTCGGTAAAAGACCTGTTTTGCAACCACACAAAGTTCACGACACTGCTTCCATATTGGGACATTTTACATGGGGCGACCTGAATCCTCAGGGCTGTAGGTTTGTTTTTTGTTTTTTTTTTTTACATTCCTTTATTCTTATATATATATGTAGGGGTGAAGGTATATGTGTTCCACAGGCAGACATAGCGGTCAGAGGATGACTTATAGAGCTGTTTCTTTTTTTTTAAAGATTTATTTATTTGTAAGTACACTGTAGCTGACTTCAGACACTCCAGAAGAGGGCGTCAGATCTTGTTATAGATGGTTGTGAGCCACCATGTGGTTGCTGGGATTTGGACTCAGGACCTCTGGAAGAGCAGTTAGTGCTCTTAACCACTGAGCCATCTCACCAGCCCAGTAGAGCTGTTTCTTGCTTCCAGCATGTGAGATGGAACTCAGTTCAACAGGCTTGGCAACAAGTGCTTTTACCCACTGATCAACCCACTGACCTAAGAGCTATGCTGTGTGTGTCAACACAGCTCTCTGCCAAGGCTAAGGCCATACATAAAGCAGATAAAAAATAGACCTTACCTCCTAAGCAATAGACCTATAGGTTCTCCTGCTCTAAGAATCATCCCATAGGGACTGCTTCAGGAAGGGCTCTGCAGTTCTTGTTTCTTTAATCAGTGCTGTCTAGTCAGGTATTTCCCTTTCTGATGCCTAGAGAACACCCAGGAGATTAGTTCTGGCTGGGCATCATTTGGCCTTCCACCTTCTCCACAAATCACTCTAGGCTGGGGCAGGGCTCTCCTTCCATTCAGCCCACCAAGCATGCCATCACCATAACCCCTCCCCAATCTGGGACTCTCAACAATTGTTCTGCTACCTAATAAATGTCCATCTGCTTCAAAAAGGACCCTCCCAGGCTCTTCTGAAGGCAGCCCCTCCCGAGCTCTTCTGAAGGTCCCTCTCTGTGCTGTCTTCCAATCAGGCCCAAAGTGCCCCACTACCTCCATGAATTCTCCCAATTTACTCTTACAATGTATCTTTGGGTTATTAATAAAAATAGATCTAGAGCCAGATATGCTGGTGCATACCTATGATCCCACAACACAAGAGGATGGGGCAAGAGAAGTTGGAGTTCCAGGACAGCCTGGCCTACACAATGATGCCTTTTCTCAACCAAATAGGAAAGGAGAGGGAGGGAAGAGATCTTGAAGTTTGAACAATGAGACATTAAATGAACAAACTGGAGAACGCTACTATCAGCTTGCTGGAAAACCTAGCCATGGGAACCTCTGCTGTTAAAACCAGGAGGGGCAAGCTAGATAGGATCTCTACAGGGCATGATGAGAAATACAACCATTCTAAAGTCACTTTTTCTCACATATCTGTAATCTCAGCATCTGAGAGGCGGAGGCGGGAGGATCAGGAGTTCAAGGCCAGCCTGGGCATTTAAGACCCTATCTAAAAAATAAAAAAATAAAAAGGCATTTGTAGCCGGGCAGTGGTGACATATACCTTTAATTCCAGCACTTGGGAAGCAAAAGCAGGTAGATCTCTGTAAGTTTGAGGCCAGCCTGGTCTACAGATTGAGTTCTAGGATAGTCACAACTACACAGAGAAACCCTCCAGTTAGTTTCTGCAGGAAAATGTTAGTTTCCAATCCTCAAAACCCCTGCTTGACCAGACAGGAAGATCACAGATGTTCCTAGAAAACTTCCTCTGTCCCAAGAGATCACATAGCATCACAGGGCAGGAATCCTCAACAGTGAGGTCTTATCAACAGCTAAGCTAAGGCCAAATGTACAATTCCATCTTCACTCAAGGGTAGGCAGGGACATAGGAGTCTAGAGAAATGTCAGAAATATACCAGACATGGCAGCCATAGGTATCATGACAGTACCTTTCATCCCAAGGTCACCATAGTCATAGAATTTACTTGCACAGCCCAGAGGCAGCTGAAGCCCAGGTTCCTACTCCCCAACCCTTCCCCAACATCTAGAGCCACCAGTCCCAGGCCTAGTGAGGGTCCTCACTCCTCTCGCAAGCAGCCAGGCTACTTTGAGTGGACAATGCTTTCCGGCTGCATTGCCTTCTTGGTCACTTCTTCAATGCCTGTCTTCATTTGTCACTTGGGTGTCATTTTGCAATACCCAGGAAGCTATTGTGCCACAGGAAATGTAGTGTGAGAGAGGAATGAGTGTTCAACATGACTCCATGCACCACCTACTCTAAAAGGCCTGGTGAGGCAGACATGGCCCATGGGACTCACAGGCTAAACCATTATCCACTGACCCTAGAATTCTTGACAGCTCCCAAAGGATAGGAGGAAATGAAGCAGGAGACTCTCCAGCCGTATAAATCCAGGCCTGTGCTGGGGCAACAGTAGCATAATCAAGCTCAGCTCAAACACCACAGCCAATTTGCAAAGACCAAGCTATCCCCCAGGATGAGACAAGAATGAGAGACTGACCACTCTCATCCCCTCCCCCCCTGCAGCTCTCAGTTCACAGTCACTGGACAATGCTCTTTGCTGGCCCTCATGAAAGGTCTGAAGAGCCTTGTCATGGAAGACATGAAGTGGTTATTTTTACAAATCTTGTATAAAATTAGAACCACAAAAACAATCCCTACTCTTTCACAACAGCTTTTTTAGGAAAGAAGCAAGAGCGGCTGGTGGGCTTTGGCCTGGCCTTCAGTCATCAAGATGAGTGCACAGGTCATGCAAGCTTTGCTTTAAGCACAGGCAGTCTTGGGGAAGGAACCAGAAGTGACCTTTACTAAACATTGGCTCCCAGTCCTTTAGCCAAACACAGTTAGCTCCAGCTGTACAAGAGGTGCCATTAAAGGTGAGACAAATGGCCTTTACTTAGCTGTCCCAGAGCCTCAGCTTTAAGTTCCCAAGATTTGTGGCTTCTGCCAGGAGCTACACAATCCATACCAAAGTAAAACCTAACCGTGCTTAGATCTGTGTAAGTGAGCAGCTGACTTCAGCCTCCAGTTTCCACTCAGCAAAAGCAAGAACAAGTCTTGTTAGCATCTACCTGCTGAGCAAGTTTTATAGCCACAGAGAACTCTAAGTTTATTAGGATTCATGCAGGAAAAGGGAAGTGTCTAGGCCCAGAGGACAAAGAAAGCAACAGCATTAATCGCCTGCTGTTTCCATTCTCCACACCAGCAGGGTGGCCCTCAATTGCAGGCCAAGAAGGTGCTCAACAGGGTCCCTTAACAGCAGCCACTTGGGGGAGATGGGGGGACTAAAGGGAGTCTGGAGTCCACTATTCATAAGGCTCCTTCCTTCACAAGATCACATTTAGCAAGCAAGCACAGAAGAAAACATACCACACACTTCAAGAACATTATCTTATAATCCAACACAATGTATTTCAAGTACACACAAGATGAGCCCAGTGCTTTTGTACAAAAATGTTTGTTTTAGTCATCATTATGCTGCAACAGAAGAGAACAGTTCAAAAGCTGCTCAAAAGAGTGGGTGGGGAAGTTGTGGATGGGTCTCCCCACAGCTTATGTCTGCCACTGAGACAGCAGCAGAATCAGACAAGTGGTTAATCCTCTGCTCCATGTGGCTTCTTTCCCCCCCAAACACCACCACCGCCACCTCACTGATCATCTACTTATCAAAACCACAGCTTTGGCAAGAGCCAAGAAAAGGGGAGCTACGGCAGAACCAGATGGATGACCCTTGGTCACCCATGAGTGAGATGTCCAGCCTGCTCCCAGCCCTGCTGACATTGTATTTGGCTGGCTTCCTCTCCCATTCTAGGCTCTTCCTCATCAACTTGCTCAACATCACTCTGTAGTCCCTTGGCTGAACTGGTTTTGCAGTGCTGAAAAACTTGTCCTGATAAAACCAAACCTACCCAGCTCACACCCTCGATCCTGTCTGACTGAGCACTGGGGCCAAGGGTGAACAGCTGTTAAGACCAAGGTCAGAGAATCCATAAACCCTGATTCCTCCTGACAAAAGACAAAACAGGAATGAAAAGAGAAAAGCTGCTAAATTCAATCAGTGTTTATTTTGTCTGAAGCAAGGTGACTCAGCTATTGATTAAGTGATAAAGATCCTTGATCCAAAAATGGGCTGGGAATATCAGAGGTCTGTGACTGAACCAGAAGCTATGCTCACACATTCTCCACTTTGCTGACACTGAGCCAGGACCGCTTCCCCTCTGTCCTTCCAACCCCACCTGCCTAACCTCTCCTGGCTACATGTAACTATTAAATCTAGAGTGCTGTCTTTGCTACACACCATTGGGAGAGGCCAGCACTAGGACTGAGCATTCATGGGAGTAAGATACACCCCAGATCTGGCCCAAGTCCTTTAACAATTTCTGGGGTAGCCTCACTTATGACACTAATGGTGGTTTTTTTTTCCCCCCTCTCCAGGGTGTCCCAGACACTGTGTCACACCCTTTCGCTGGCTTTAAAGCATTTCATTTTCTGTCAAGAGCAAGTATACAAGGTGTCAGGCTGCAGCTGGTACTTTCTACAACTAGCCTTTAGCCAGATTACACTCGTTTGCCAGGTGATCCACTGTAACCTGCCAAAGCAGACTGGTACATGCTCCCAACAGACCTCTTGTTCTCCATGTGTAACTGCTCCTACACCAAGAACTCTAGCATTCACCAGTGCAGACACTTTCCAGGTATTTTTCCAAACCAATAGTAATTCATCCCTTCTGAAAAACTGTTGCGCAGAGACTCAGCCAAGAGCCCTAGGGACCCTACCTACCTGATATACCTTAGCACAAGTCTAAAACATGCCAGTACCCAGGCCACGTTCAGGCCCTGTCAGCCCCAACAGGTAAACATCCTGCTTACATCCATCCTTCCTCGGCACAGACCAAGAGACCAAGATCTAAATAACTTTAAAAGTCCCACAGTCTTTGCAAATTCTTAAAATTTCAATCTCTTTAAAATATCCAATCTCTTTTAAAATACAAAGCCTTTTTCCAATTAAAAGAGACAACAATCAAAATTAACCAGGTATTCTAAAAGAAGGCAGAGAAAGGCAGGAGAAAGCAAGCAAAGAAAGAGTCATACACCAGCAGCCAGCAACAGCACACACAGCCCTTCCAGCTCACTACCACCACGGCACTGACACTGTGGAAGTTTGATCACCAAAAGCACCAAGAGAAAGACATCGTGTTGGGAGGTTCTACCAAGCGACCTCCACTTGGTTTTCTGAATTTGGAAAGAACAGGAAGTATCAACAAAGTTCACATCACACTGAGCACATGATCATGTTTATAAAGGGCTGCAGATTCAGATTAAACCAGTAGTCTCATGAGACTATATATATAATACCAGCAGTGGAAATGTGTTAACAAAACACTTTGAAAAGGCAAAACTTAGAAATCAGATACAAATTCAGGATTGAACCTAGACACCAAAAGTATTATTAAACTCAAGCCTGAACTATTATTCACATGATTGAAGTTTGTATTTTTGTATCGGTGTTTTGTCTGCACACCGTATGTGAGCTACTGGCAGCTATAAACATCCACATGGGGTGCTAGGAGTTGGACCCGGGTCCTCTGGACGGGCAATCAGCACTCAGCAGCTAAGCCGTCTCTCCTTACTTCATCGGAAGTATTTTTTTTAAAGATTTATTTATTTATTAAGTACAGAATGTTTTGTGCCTGCATGCCAGAAGAGGGCGCCAGATCTCAACATAGATGGTTGTGAGCCACCATGTAGTTGCTGGGAATTGAACTCAGGACCTGTGAGAGCAGTCAGTGCTCTCAATCTCTGAGCCACCTCTCTGAAGTATTTTTTAAATTTTGGTTATTTATGATTATGGGGGGAACACACATGCAACAGGGCACATGTTAAGGCCCGAGGATCGAGGATAGCTCTGTGGAGTCGGTTCTGTTGGTCCACTGTTTCACGGGTTGTGGGATTGTCCTCAGGCCCTTGAGCTCTATGGCGATGCTTTTACCCTCTAAGCCATTTCATTGGTCCCATGATTGAAATACTTAACAGTTGTGTTCAAATACTGACTGAGTTTTGGACTAAACCCTGCACCGGACAATTAGTGCTAAACAGTACATCAGATGTCCACATCCAAATGGAATCAGGTGATGACAAGGAGACACTGACTTATACTCACAGTGCCACCACAGAGGCTCACAGCAAGTCAGAGTATCCATACCCTGAGGTGTCCAGGATGTTTTTATAACTACAGGACACCCACTTGATGGCCTTCATTCCACAGCAATGCATTCCAGAGCACAGATCTGCCTGGCAAAAGGCTCTCTGACCTCTCCAACCGCAGTATGTGTGGTATCGTTCCTACACGCCTGTCTCACCTGGAAGGTGGAAGAGCCAGGGGTGCCCTACAGCACACCACATGCGTATAGCTATATTTTACCTAAATTCCCCATTTTTCATTTAAACACATTTTTCAGGCAAAGGCACAGAAGGCAAGAGAAAATAGTGACTGCTCCTGTCAAACAGCCCAGAGACCAGCCAGGACCCAGGAGCCTACCACAGCCTTCCCATTAACCTCACACCACCATGTCAACCACCGTGAGGGCTGTCACACAACTTCTACCCAAAGGCACAGCATATACCTGGCTACTCCACAACAACGCTGTCTGTCTATTAGAGAAATAATCTCCAAGATGCAGTCAACTCCATTTTAGGCAGCACAGGAGAATAAAAGGCACCAAAAATGTTCTAATCAAAAAGAGGAATGACAGAGCCTAAAAAATGGTGGTGGTTAAGGGTTCTTGCTGCTCTTACAGAGGACCTGAGTTCTGTCTCTAGCAACCACCAGCTGCTCCAGGGGGATTTAAGGCCTCTTCTGTCTTCCACTGGTAATGAAATGGGTACACACATAAGACAGACAGACAGACAGACAGACAGAGATATACACACACATTAAATCCTTTAAAAAAGGAGTATTATGTTTTCAATTACCATTATAAACCAGGAGATCTCAGCATTTCCAGAAGTATTGGGCAGGAGGACCAAAGTTAATGGCTTTGTTTGTTTGTTTGTTTGTTTGAGATAGGGTTTCTCTGTGTAGCTCTGGCTGAACTTGCTCTGGAGACCAGGCTGGCCTCCAACTCACAAAGATCCACTTGCCTCTGCCTCCCAAGTGCTGGAATGAAAAATGTGTTTACCACCATGCCTAGCAATATTAACATGTTTAAAAAATGAAGCAGTCGGGCAGTGGTGGCACACGCCTTTGATCCCAGCACTTGGGAGGCATAGGCAGGCGGATTTCTGAGTTCGAGGCCAGCTGGTCTACAGAGTGAGTTCCAGGACAGCCAGGGATACACAGAGAAACCCTGTCTCGAAAAACAAAAAACAAAACAAAACAAAACAACAACAAAAAAAAATGAAGCCGGGTGTCAGTACCTTTAATCCTAACATTCTGAGAGGCAGGCAAATATCTGAATTCAAAGCCAGTCATATCTACACAGTGAGTTCTAGGCCCACAAGGGCTACAATATAAGACCCTCTCTCAAAAAATAACAAAAAAAAATTTATTAGCATAAATTAACTACATATAATGGGTTTCACTGACATTTTCCTACACGTTACATAATGTATTTTGATCAGATTTACCCCCCCCTCGTTACCTTCTCTTGCCTACCTCCTCAAGTTTGCCATTCTCTTTTCTTTTTTTAAAGATTTTATTTATTTTACATATATGAGTACACTATAGCTATCTTCAGACACTAGAAGACACTCTTCAGCAGAAGAGGGCACCAGATCCCATTACAGATAGATGGTTGTAAGCCACCATGTGGCTGCTGGGAATTGAACTCAGGACCTCTGGAAGAACAATCAGTGCTCTTAACTGCTGAGCCATCTCTCCACCCCTTTATTATAGATTCCTATTAAACGTATACTTGAGAATTTTATTTTCCCTGGGTAGTGGTGGCACAGGCCTTTAATTCCAGCACGTGGCAGACAAAGGCAGCCAATCTCTGTGAGTTTGAAGCCAGCCTAGACTACAGAGCTCATTCCAGGACAGCCATGGCTACACAAAGAAACCCTGTCTCAAAAAGAAACCAGAATTTAAATTTTGTGTGTGTGTGTGTGCACATGTGTATACATATGTGTGTGTACACAAGTCATAGTGTACATGTTGAGGTTAGGGGACAACTTGGGAGACAGTTCAGGATTTCTACCTTACAGGTACTCAGGATCCACCTTAAGTCATCAGGCTTGGCAGAAAATGCCTCTCCCCAGTGAGCTACATATCTTGCCTGTGAGTTTCCATCCTTTTTGTAAGAGGGCAATCTGTTGTATTCTTAACACACATTCTTTTTTTTTTTTTTTAAAGATTTATTTATTTATGATATGTAAGTACACTGTAGTTGTCTTCAGACACTCCAGAAGAGGGCACCGAATCTCGTTACAGATGGTTGTGAACCATCATGTGGTTGCTGGGATTTGAACTCAGGACCTTCGGAAGAGCAGTCGGGTGCTCTTACCTGCTGAACCATCTCACCAGCCCTTAACACACATTCTTAAACAGAACTCCATACTTTTCCCCCCCTTCCCTATGTATGTGTGTGTATGTGTGTGAGCATATGTATGTATGCATGTATGTATGTTTTAGAGAGAGGGTATTTTTGAGACAGGGTCTGTCCACATAGCTCTGACTGTCCTGGAACTCACTATGTAGACCAGACAGACCTTAAACTTGTAGAGACACACCTGGTTCTGCCTCCTGAGTGTTAAAGGTGTGTCCCACCACACCCAGCCTAACTTTCATATAAGGTGTTTATAATCCCAGCTGAAACAGATGGACTGGGGGTGGGTCTAGACAGCTTGGACTACAGAGTAAGATCAAAGCACAGGTCAAAGCAGAAAAAAAAAAAAGAGCTCGTGGATTTTTCACTTAGCATTTTTTGTTTGTTTTTTGTTTTTCAAGTCAGGGTTGCTCTATGTAGCCCTGGCTATCCTGGAACTCATTATGTAGACCAGGCTGGCCTCGAACTGGCCTTAAATGTCCACCAAGTAGAAGGCAGAGGCAGGCAGATCCTTGAGTTGGAGGTCAGTCTGATCTACAAATCAAGTTTCAGGCCAGCCAGTGTTACACAGTGGAACCCTGTCTCAAAAACAAAACAACGAAAAGAATATGAACTCACCAGGGTTATGATGCGTACCTGTAGTCCCCGAACTTCAAGGTCATGCTCAATTACATCTGGCCTACCCCAGTTCCATTAGATCCTCCTCAAAAGTAACAAAATGAATGTAAAGAGCACACTAACTGGTACCCAATTCTAAGTGATCAGCTCTGGAAGCATATGTACAAGTAACCAAGTAACAGTAAACACACTGAGCAGGCACTACTCAGGTATTTAAGGATACGTAAAACACACACACACACACACACACATGCGCGCGTGTACATATGTAACAATAATCCAAGAAATAGAGGCCAGGGGGGAGAGCAGAGGGAGGACTAGGGGACTTGGAGGAAATGATGTAATTATATTACAATATCAAAAAGTAAGGCTGGGGATATATATAAGCTGCTTGCTTATGTTGACAGGCATAAGACCATGCTCATCCCTAGCGACAACAGAAAGAAAGAAAGAAAGAAAGAAAGAAAGAAAGAAAGAAAGAAAGAAAGAAAGAAAGAAAGAAAAAGAGAGAAAGAGAGAGAGAGANAGAGAGAGAAAGAAAGAAAGAAAGGAAGAAAGAAAGAAAGAAAGAAAGAAGAAAATGAAAGAAAAGGCCTGGGTTTCAGTACCTTTGCTACTTAATTTACTACTATGTGCTCTGAAGTAAGCTACTTGAGCTCTCTATTCCTCGGGAATAAAGATAATGTTAGTGACTGCTGTAAGACTCATGCTTCTAATGATCTAGAGCAAATAATTGCTCAAAATTAGCATCCCCTGAGATAAGAGTTGTTATTACCAGACAGTACCTGGGGCAAACAGGAAGGTAGCTTCTATGGAGGACATGCAACCACCCATTTCCTCATTGTCACCCTTTAGATAGCACCATCAGAGGCAATGCGAGGCGACGGACAATGTGTCCACTCAAACGTTCCTGTTTCCTTACTCACCATCAGTGAACTAACACTTTGGAGCACCTGTTGCTTGTCAGAGCCCACTGCAAACGACTGACCCATATGTAACTCTTACTGGTACACCAGATGTTACATGCCACAAACAAGATGTGAAGGTGGGAGAGATGACGGGTGACAGTTAGCAGGGGCCAGGCTCTCTGCAGAAAGGGTCAGCAGTTCCCCATCCTTGAGGATCCCACTCAGGAGCTGTCCCATCAACATCTCTGACGGTAAGGAGCCTAGGCTACATGAAGGCCTCCTCCAAGTGTGTGCTGAGCCCGACAGAACCACTGATCCAGATGTGCAAAGGCCGACCCAAAAGAGCATAACCCAAAAGCTTGTCCAACTCTCAAGACTGAGGCGCCCCACTCGGCCGCAGCGTATCGGAGGAGCAAGGGGGACTGTGCGCCGCCGCCGGTGCCTCCACGCGGGGCCCACCAGCCGCACTCAGCGCGGACAGCCCTGGCTGCCTCGCCGGTGCGGGTCTGAAGGCGCGCTCCGACTCCGCTGTGGAGACACAGGCCCTCGGACCTGAGGCCACGCGGGCACCAAGTTCCGCGCGCGCCCCGAGGGGATACGCGGCTCGCCCAGCAAAGGGAGAACGCCGGAGTCCCTCGCGTGCGACCGCGGACCTCGCTCGAGCCCCACGGGGGCCCGTCCCTACCGAGGTCGTCCCCACTCCCGGCGGCCTAGCGCCGCGACTCTCCAGCCCGGGCCCGGTCGCGGCCTAGGTGGCACATGGGCTTCCCCGAGACCCGTCCCCGCGCGCCCGTTCCGCCGCAGCCCACTCACCCGAAAGCGGTCCCCGCGCCGCCGCCGACCCCACGGCCGCCCCGCCCCCGACCGCGGCCCGCAACCCTCTGACACCCAAGCGGAAGTGCGGCCCGCGCCTCTCCGACCCACAGCCCGCCGCGCCGCTCGCCGCTCGCCGCTCGCCGCGCCCCGCGCCGTCCGTCAGCCGCCGCCTGGCCAATCGGCGCTCGGCCCGCAGGCCGCGCCGGGGGCGGAACCATGCCCATCACGTTCTCCGGACAGCTTCTCCCTCGGCCCTATCATAATCCGGCTCACACGGGGGAGTGGCGGCGCGCCCAGCCAATCACCGCTTGGAGAAGGTGGGTTTATGCAGATACTGGCGCTAGAAGGAAGGGGAGGCAGGAGGAAGGGGAGTGACCTTGGGAGAGGCTAGTTTACAAACAGTGAGTCAGGTGGCTGGGCGTGGACGATCCCAGGCTGGCGCTGGGCTAGACCCACCCTTCGACTCTGGAACCCGCAGACGCTTCTCACCTTTGCTGGGGTTTGGACAAATGGCAAACGTGGCCACCGGCCTTTGCGCGCCAATCGTGACTTAACATACCCTGGGGCCAGTTTACCCCTCCAGTGGCCTCCTAGGCCGGTTCATCCTGTTTAACACCCTTAGGCGCCCTGTGGTCTGCAGTGGCTCCTGGTTAAATCCAGAATCTCTGGGGATAGGCCTGCAGCCTGTTTGGCCTAAGGAAAGCTAACTGACCTCTCTGAACACTCAGTTTTCTCTGTAGCCAGGGTTCCCCAGTCTCCTCATCACATTGGAATGGGGGGTCTGGTTTGAGACAGGCGGAGTGCCATGAATCAAGATGGCTACTGACTTGCATAGGACTTTGCAGGGCACAGGAATTGCAAAGGTATGGGGCATGTGGTCCGGTCCTAGCCAGGAGGTTCAGCTCCGTGTCAAACCCGAAGGAAGCAAGTTAGATGTCTCTTGTCTTACAAACCTACCCAGAAGCAAGAGAGGTGAGGGCTACTATAGGTGTCTGTCTGGTCGTTTGAAAGCAGGAAGCCAAGGAGGAAGCAAGACCCCCCCAGGTCACCCAGGACCAGCTGCACCTGGCATCTGTCCAAGGCTTTCCAGTTATTTGTGTAATTACTTGGGTTTTTTGCTAAGCCAGTCTGAGGTTTTGGCAAAGGGGTTCTAAATGCCCCCCATGAACCTTCTTCAGCCCATAATGACGGATTCTTCTCCAAGGCCACACTTCTTCCTCCTGTAAGGTGGTGCTCACACACAGACCCCCCCCCTGCCGCCTCTGTGGCCCACTCTGCAGATACTCAAGTCCTCTGCAAACACGGAGTGAGTGCAAGGGCCTCTGTGGCCCAGCAGACCCTGCCTGCCTCTCTAGCTCCCACCCTAGGGACAGCCTGGCTTTCTGGTGGCCCCTTCTCAATGGCGCAGGAGATACGTGCTGGGACTGGAAAAGAGCCCCCTGCACGCCCTGCTCCTAAAGAGAAAGACAGAGGGAGGCGGGCCAGGCTTCCTTCCGAAACAAAGGCGTTGCCATGGTTACCTCTGAAGAAAGCAACTCCAGCCCGCTGAGGGCTGATGGAAGGGTGCGGCAGCTGGCCCCCCAGCCAGGACAAGGACGGCTAGCCGGTTGCCACGGAGATAGTCAGACTGACCAGGTTCTGCAGTTTTTCTGGGGGCCTGGCCAAGACTAGCTCAGAAACCCACCACCACCCACACCCTTACCTAAATCTCCACGATCCGCCCCTCTGCAAGGGACAAGCCTCAGAAGGACACAGCTTGCCACCTGCTTTTGGACTTTGAGCTAAAGGGCCCTGCCACCTGGGCAGAATAACCACCCAGGCTGAGCATCCCTACTCAAGCTGTGGAGTAGATGGGCTGACCCTGGGGCCGGGATGGCATTCCAACCACCTGTCTTCCAGCTGTGGCTGAGGATAGCCTTGAATTCCTCACTTCCGCTTTTACCTTTCAGTAAAAGCTGAGCTGACAGGTGCCTACCACTGCTCTTGGTTCTCTGCCCCTTTTAGGGCCGCCGCCACCTTTCAGCAGCCTCGTGCAGGGCTGGGTGGCTCAGCATCCCTGTCAGTAGGGGAGGGGCTCCCTCCATCTTTGCCGTGTGGCAGTGTCCTCTAGGATGGACTAGTAGGGTGTAGAAAGAGGCAGGGTTGGCTCTGCGCCCTGCTATGACAGTGCAGATAATGATAGTCGAAATGCCCCCGAAGTGTTCCATGACGTCCGTGTCCCTTCAGGTTCCCCCATGTCAGCAGCTGACCAGGGAGATGAATGCCATTGCTCCCACTTTACGGATGTCAGACTGGCTCTCAACCCGTTTAATGCCTCCTGAGGGCAAGGCACAGAGAGGTCTGATGGACCAGCAGTCTGGCTATGCCCAAACTCCAGACCAGGATCTGCCCTGAGTTTCCTGAAGGGGCTATGGCTGAGGGCCACAAGATCAGATTCCCTGTCACAGGGCCCCTGCGTGGCTGCAGCTTTGAGTGCTCTCGGCATCTGAGAAGTGCCAAAGGACTGTTCGGGGAGTGTGTTCCTTCCTGAACAGCTCCTGGGACCCAATGGGATGCCATGAGGGTGCTGCCCCACCCCACATGGTATAAATAAAGGATACATCCAGTCCCAAGTGCTGAGTGGAGGTGGGGGATTGCAGGATAAATCCTGGAGGTCAAGTCAACTCTGAGGACTTAGAATGGAGGCCAGAGGCTCCCTGACAGAATCCCTCTGTCTTCTTGAGTACCCCTTCCCCAGGGGCAGGCCATCTGCCTGTGTCTCGCAAGACCCACGCAAGGCCTCCCTTGACCACAGCTGGTGCTGTGGGTGGTCACAGCCAGATAGCAACACGAACCCCATCTTCCTGCTTCCCATCCTCACCTCTGAAGGAGGCAGAACAGAGATGATCGCTCCCCACTCCAGAAGGGAAACTGAGGCTCAAGAGCAGCAGCTCACCCAGGGACAGGCTGCCAGCCACCCGCCCTCTGCCCTTCACCCAGTCCACTCTTACCTCTTTGCCAGAGTGCTATCTCTTCATCTCAGCCTGTTTGTCGGCCAGCTGGGCCAGGGCGTGGCATCCAGGAACTGGGGTGCCTTGTATGTGGTCCCACCTGGCCCCTGCTGCTGAAGCCAGCCAGAAGCCATCTCCACCCCAGATTCCCAGGCCCCTGGCAGAACACACTTCCAGCTCTCTTCTCAGCCATGCCATGGAATCTTCCGTGGGGACAGGAAGTAGGCTGCCAGTGGGCAGCCTGGCCACAGAGGCCTGGACCAGCTCACGTGGCTCGGCTGATTCTTCTCAGCCAACTTTCAAGTCTCCTCTGCAACGTGACGATGCTGGCTTCCCTGTCGGGGAGGGTGGGTATTTTTAGGTTGAACCCGCCTCGTGAAGAGACAAGTTATCAATAGCAGCAGAAAAGGGCTTTTTCTTATTCTTTCTCCCCCTATGGCTTTGGGACACGAACAAGCTGCACCTATTAAGCTCTGCCAAAAGGAAGCAGGAAAAGTGGTGTTCCCCAATAAACTTTTCACCCCAAAGTTCCTTCCGTGCGACAGAAAACCCAGGTCATCCTAGGCTAACTCCAACAGTCCTTCCTCTTCTGGGAAGCTACCCTAACAACCTGCCTAGTGACAGGTCCTGCAGAGGTCAAAGAGTGAGGATCCAGAGGAGGTGGAAAAGGAGGCCCCACAGACTCCCTTCTAAGCACCAAAGAAGCCACTGGACCGTCTCTCATTTCCGAGTGCTGTGTGCCCCACTGTAGGCTGAGAGCCCTAGAGTGGATTGTGTCAGTTAAATGCCCAACTACTCAGGGCAAGTGATCAGGAGGCCTCCAGGAGTTTGCCTACCTGAGTTCAGGAGTCCTCACTTGCCAGTTAGCTACTGTTTCCTGAGATCAGAGAGATGTGTGAAAAGCTGGTCAAAGCCAGCACGCTTCTTCCTCCCCCACAAAGCTGACCAGAGTGTGTGGAGGCGCCTGCACGCCAAGAGCCCAGCGCAGACCCAGCATGTGTGAACACTGAGATTTTCTTGACAGGTCACTAGAATGGCATCCTGCCTTGCTGAAGGAAACATTTGAGCCTTGAGCCGACTTGGCTGCCTGCCCTTCAGGAATGGTTAGCAAGCACTCCATTTCTGAGGAAGCCCAGAATAACAAAGGCTTCAACAAAATAGAAGTGTGTTTGCTCCCATGTGACAGGAGCCCAAGCTGCCCTGTCTGGCTCCTGCTTTGCTGTATCACTCAACGAGGGTTCCTTCCAGTCTCGTGTGTCACGCCATGGCCCAAAACAGTGGCTGGTGCTCTAATGATCACACACATCTCTAACCAGAAAGGAAGGGATGCTGCTCCCACCCCCAAGATAAATCAGCTTGGAAATCTGCCCCAGGAGCTGAGGAATATTCAGCCAGTGGACCAGTACGCCCCTCTTCCCAGCCATACTCTGGCTGGTGGAAAGTGGGATTCTCTCTCTTCCCCCAACATCCACTTCTCCACTCACACTTCACTAGCCAGGACACCATCCCCGGCTACTTTGACAAGGCTGAAGCATGCTACCTGAGGATGTCACTGGCCTAAGTAAAACAGGTTCAGAAGGGACGGTTACAGTGGCCACTTGTCTGATAGGCCTACCTGCTGGCCTCACCTTGAGGAGCGTCTGAGACTGCCCACCCCCACCCAGGCCCCAGGGGCTGGGACTTCATCCCCCCTCCCCCCCACACACTAAAACCCATAACAATGGAACTCCAGGATACCCTCCTGGGGCAGTGTGGGACAGATGCCAGCCAGACTCCATCTCATAGCCTTTAGGGCAACTCCATACCCAGCGTGGAGCTGGCCCAGGAAACTATGGTTCTTTCTTCCTGGCCGTACTGGAGCTGATGGAAGATGGAGCCCTGTCTTTCTTTCCATTATCCCCTGAGCACCTGCCACACGCTGACCCTGGCTTGGACCCTGAACACAGATGCAGAGTACACCTGAGCAAAGAGAGGTCCCAGATCCTGGTCCCCGATCCACCAGTCCCAGGGGCCCACGTTGGGTGGCAAGAATATACGCACATCCTCGTGCAGGGAACTGACAGGGCGGGAGAGAACTGGAGGAGCGACAGCTGGGCTGGGTTAGATTTAGCTTGCTGAGAGCCAAATGCGTTGGCCGGAGCCGCTGGCTGGGCCTCAGTGCCAGGGAAGCTGCATACCGGATGGGAGGGGCAGGTTAAACACGCCTGGGGAACCTAGATGGAGAGCAGAGATGAGGTTCAGGACAGGGAATGGAGGTAGTAGCCCAGGCCAGTGAGGAAGGCTAGCCAAGGCCACCCACCCTCGCTTCCTGGCACCATCATGCCTCCTCCATAAGGTGGAGCTAAGGACAGAGGGGAAAGGCAGCCAGGTAACTGGAGTCCTTCTGGGAGAGGGTATGCACCCTTACTCCATCTTGGGAGAGTCAGTCAGTCAGTCAAGACACAGCCAAGGACCGAGTACCCACTGCCTGTGTGCTGGGCTGGGTTACCACAGAGGTCAGGTGCCCTGCCCTGGCCCCTGACCTGTGGTGGAGAGGATGAGGTGGTCTCTCACAGTGTTCTAGTCTAACCAGGAGCCTCGCTGGCTCAAGCCTATGCCAGTGTGCAAGACCCAAACTGGATTTACTGCACTGGTATCGCTGTCTTGAAATTCTTCGGCCACATTTCCTTCTCATAGCAAAATCTACAGCCACCCTATAGAAGGAGTGGGCTGGGCAATGGCTAATTCCCCAACCAGCTCTGTGACTTATCCCCTGCAAGGATGGGGATGGGCCGGGCTATCAGGTTGGGGTTGTTTGGGGAAGAGATGGAGGGGCTGATAAAGGGCTCATTCTGGACACTTTGCCAGGGCTGGGAGAAGTCAGGAAACCCAAGACATCCTTAGCCATGGCTCTAAAGTGACTCAGGGCTAGGCCTCCCCAGAGCACCCCTGGAAAACAGAGTTAGCTCAGGGCTTCCCCAATATACTGGCCTAAAGAGCAGCCTGACCTTCTGAGCCCTTGGTAATAGGAGATGGTGCAAGTAGGCCTTACAGACAACCCAGGTAGGACAGAGCCCAGTGTCCACATGGTGTTTATCTGTCATTGGCTCTGTGTGCCTCTGTCTTCCCGGGGCTTGGGAAGGTATGTGAAAACCCTTCCAAGGGCACCTGGTCATCTGCACAGGATCCATCTAGAAGCTGCCTAGACTCCTCCCTATCAGCAGGCTGACCTCAGACAGGTGCACTTGACAGCCAGATGCAGGGTTTGAGTACAGGCCCTTTACCTACCTCTGGACTGTGTGTTGAGATATGAGCCTAAAGGTGCCACACCGAGGAGAGAGGCTCACCAGGAGAGCAGAGTCAAGAGGACACAGGTAGCAGTTAGGCTCCTAAAGCCAGCCATTCCTAATGAGGTGGGTGAAATGACCGACTTTCTCCACCGGGCACACCTGGCCAGGATCCCCCTTCGAAATGTCACACAAGTCAAGACTGGTAAGGCACACCTTTAGTCCTAGCACTTGGGGAGGAAGAAGTAGGTTAGGTCTCTGTGAGTTAAAAGCCACCCTGATCTACACAGAGAGACCCTGTCTCCAAACAAAGAACAGACAGAGTCTAGCCTCCTCCTCAGTTCTCAGGCTCAGCACTGCCACTTCCCTCACGTGACCACTGTTGTCCCAGCTGGAACAGGTAAGCACTAGCTCCGCCCGGCCGAGTTCTGTGGAACTGCAGCTTCATCTGTCAGCACCCTGTGCAAGCCCTCATAGGTGCCAGTCCCTACTCCAAAGCCCACCACCAGCACCTCAGCCCCACTGTCTCCCACAAGTCTGGGGGCCTTCAGGGACGCCCTCTTATGTTTTCCTGTTGTGTACTGACTGCGTGGGCTATGAGCATGTCAGATAAAGCGGATGAATGTGTGGGATGCAGGTATCAACAAAGATCTCAGACACCCACCCAGCCATCCTAGGCCGCTATGGAGATATGATGTGTTCCTGTTACCGGCTTGTCTCTACAGCTCAGGTCAGCTTCATCCTTTTGTCACTTTACACACACACACACACACACACACACACACACANACAGAGAGAGAGAGAGAGAGACAGACAGACAGACAGACAGACAGACAGACAGAGAGACACTCTCTCTACCTCCCTCCCTTTCTCTCTCTCCCCCATCCCGCCAGCTTCTGAGGCCCTATCCTTCCTCTCTTGAGGATCCAAAGACTTGCCTTCATTAATTACATTCTCAGCCCTACCCTGAGCAGTTCCTCCCATTTCTATTTTCTTAGCAGGTATCTGTTCCCCAAGGAGCTGCCTGACTCCCAGAGGACATCAAGAGTAAACAGAGCCACCTTACAGAGGGGCAGGGTCTTCCAAGGAGTCCTAAGCCAATATTCACTCAACTTCCTTTTTTTTTTTTTTTTTTTTTTTTTTTTTTTTTTTTTTTTAAACTGTGTTTCTGAGGCCTGTGGAGAGGGCTCAGGGCTCTAAGAAGAGTCCACATAACTCTGGGGTGGGGGTTGGGGACTGGGCATATTCACAGAAGTGTGAGCGCCACACACAGATCACAGGGCACAATGGGGAAGCCTGGAAAAACCCTGAGGGTACCTTCTGGGGTGCTGGTTGGCTGACCCTGAACGTATGTGACTGGGAGGGGGTTTCCTATGGGGTGCATGACACCTAACCCCACTAGCATCCGTGCTCCAGCTGGGTAGAGTGCTCTTCTGCCCAGCAGTTAGACTCCAGGACAAGCCCAGTGGGCCAGTTCAGCAGACTCTCCCCCAACCGGGACAGGGGATGCCTGGTCCTCCCATGACCTTAGGTGCTGAGAAGAGGGCACTCATTGGCTACATGGAGTAGCCTGGTATGATTAGCCCCCAACTTGACCATCTAGATTTGCACCGTCAGACTGGGGTCTACATCAGAGGCAAGAGTCACCTTGGCATGGTGTTGTCACACGTAGAGTGACTGCGGTGGGGTCCAGGAGATGGCCAAGCAGAGGGCAGGAACCCAGAGATATCAGGAGATAAAGCATTCAGGCTGGACAAGACCATGATGGCAGTCAAACATATAGAATATGGAGCTCAGACTTTTACAGAGAAGATGGGAATTTCCAGAACAGAGAGCAGGTGACCAGACCCAGCCAGCCACAGGTCAAGAGTTCAGACAGAGGCCCAGCATTGTGGTACACACTTTTAATCCCAGAACTGAGGGAGCAGAGACGGGGGGTGTCTCTCAGTTTAAGGTCAATTGGGTCTGCAGAGTGAGTTTCAGGTAGCTAGAACTATACGGAGAAATCCTGTCTCAAACCTTCCCTTCCCCAAAGACTCCAGACAGAGGAATGACCTAGACCTACCTAGCAGGAACCAAGGGCATGGAGGAGCTCAATGTGTCTACTAACTGGGCTGTTGGGAGAGGACTCTGTGAAGACAGGCAGAGTTGAACAGATCACAAGGGGCTGTGCCTCCTCTCTCTCCAGTGCAAGGCCCTCCATCATAGCACCTGTCCCCATCTCTAGAGACGAAGAGGTCTAAGAACTGGCCAGTGCCCCTTCGTTGTGTGACAGTCACCATTCACAGCTACCTAGAACAAGCCACAGTCAGACGGCCCCAGAAGAGCACTGGCATGAAGAGGGTGGGAGCTTGGCTGAGTGGGTAGGCAGGCTTACTGTTGCCACAGCATAGTCTGGGAGGCTCCACCAAACACTCCAGGATAAGGATTAGAGGCTTCTGGCCATGGTCTGGGCTCCATACCATCACAGGGCCCCACACCAACCCACACTCTGCCTGGAGGCCCTGGAGGCTCTCTGGAATTGGGCTGCTTCCACTCCTCTCTGGCTTTCCTGTTGTGGTTGTCTTGGACTTAGCACTCAAAGGACAAGATGCCTGCAGGTGCCAGGGCTGAGGTCAAACAGCTACGGGTGCTCATCACCCACCCAGACTCCACAAGTGCTACCATGGTCTGTGGTGGCACCTCAGGGGACAAGTGGCCTCCAAGACACTGTCTTCCGTTATGCCACAACAGCTTTTCCAGTAGCTTCACTGTCAGCTGTGACTTCACTCTCTGTATTACCCTAATGCTTACTCTGCCTGATGGGCAGAGTGGACCCAGGTTCTCAGAAACTTGGCACAGCTGCCCCAAGACCCCACCACAGTTGCTGTTCTGTCAAGGTCGTGTCTCTGAGGCACGGTGTGTGAGCTCCTGACTCCAGCACAGGCTACTTGGTTGAATGGCCATCCCAAGGGCAGCTGCAAAGGTAACTGATTGCAGCTGGGTTTTCCAACACTCCCCTCCTCTGTTTTCTCCCTGGTCATTATGGCGTTTGAATTATGTGCACCCACACCATGGCCAGGGCGGCTACCATGACTATCATAAACAGACTAATGAGGCAGACTCTTAAGACAGGGAGAAGGGGACAGGAACTGGAGGGAGCCGCAGAGAGAGATGTCAGGGCCAGTCTGGGAAGGAGGCAAACACGGAGGGGAGGCAAGCTGGAAAAGAAGGTTGCCTTTGAGCACCTCGAGTCCCATCTTCCCTGAACTTTTGAGCCCTAGGCAACAACAGCCATGTTTTTCTTTAAGGATTTCTTGAATTAGTTTTTGTCACGTTCAACTAAATAGCAACCCTATCTCCCATCTCCTTTTTCCTCCCTGACACCCGGTCCCTAAAGCGGACACGAAGAGTCAGACCCTGTATCTGTTCTGCATCATGGCCTCAGACGCCATTTTTATCACATTTGGGCCCTGAGCTCATCAGGGCGCACCCCGGAGCTGGCTCAGAATGTCACGGGATGGGGGGTTGGGGGAACCAAGGAACAAGAAAAGAAAAATCTGCATTCCCATATTCAAATGAGCTCCTGCAGGAGAAAGCAGACATCAGTTCCACTGAGGAAATGAAGCACTGAGAGGCCAGGCCCTGGCAAGCGCCTTGCCCGCTACAAGCCGGACGGCTGCCCTTCAACTAGCCCTTGGTGGTTTCTGTTCTCTCGTTATTTCTCATTAGTGAGCAGTGTCCCCACACAGCACAGGCAGAAGCTCTGCAGCCAGTAGCACCAGACTCACCCTTAGTTCAAGGGAGAAAGGTCTTTTCTGGCAATGAGAAGAAAAGCTGGAGGCAGAAAGCCGCCTGGGACAGCATCGGAGGATGGCACCAGTTAAGCTGAGGCTGTGACCTGCACTGGCTTCTTCAGCCCAGAGCTGCTCCTGCCATGGTCCCCAGTCATGCGTTCCAACTATCCTTTTGAGTGTGACTGCACCTCAATCTTGTAACGTTCAACACCCAACACCCAGATCCCCACTCAGCTCCACAACACGGCTGCAAACTCTGCCCTGTGCAGTGCTTGCACCCTAAACTCTGGGGGTAGGCTGGACCTACCTCTTTCCCCAGTTCCCTCCCACAGCTTATGCCAGGCTCGAAAGACATCCAAAGTCTTCAGGTCCCCACTTGGACTTCATTACACAACTGCCTCCAGCTGGTTCTGGGCATCTACTCTCCACCAGCCCAGTTAACCCCAGTGTGGCCAGGAACCTTTCAGACGACTCTCAAGTCCTCTTGGCGTTCCTGACCCAGGGAAACACCAGCATCCTGTCCACTGCGTGAGAGGCCTCCCACCTTCCCTCCCAAAGCCCTCCCATCTGCCTTCCTGTACTTCAGCCTAACTGGCTTCCTGGCTGCCTTACACTGGCCCACCCTTTTCTGCTGCTATCCCCAACCCCAAACCTCTAGTTCCTTCCTCTCCTCTCTACATCTGTGACCTAGTGACATCTTGTCAGTGAGAAATCCCTTTAAAAATCAGAGTCTGGCCCTAATTGAAGTCGGGGGGGGGGGAGAGGGTTCACCAGCTAAGGCAGGTCTGGAAGTGAAGACCCCCACTCCCCGATGTCCTTAGCTGCTGGTCCCTTGGCCTGAGGAGCTCCAGAGATGAGGACTCCTATCCCAGACGATCCCTGAACAACATATTCTCTGATGGATCATTGAAAGGGGTTTTAGGGGTGGCTTTTCCCCTCCACCAACTCCAGCTCCTAGACACTATGCCTGTCCCCTGCAAGTACAATACCGTAGAAATGCCTCTGACCCATAGTATATATCCTATAGAAAGGCAAATATCCTCATAGGCCATTGTCCCCAGCCTGTGTGCCTACAGGAGTCTGGAACTGCAGCCTCTGATGCTCTTCCAGGGTGCGGGCTACTGGTCTTGGATGATTCCTAGCCTCTTTTGCAGAAAACTAGTCTCTTGGCCAGATGCTGCACATGCAGTACCTGTGTCCATGGGTGGGCGCTGCATATGTAGTGCCCGTGCCCATGGGTGGGGACTCTGCAAGCTCTTGCATGGTGGCTTAGGCTGAGTTAGCAAGGGCGGCCTGAACCAGGAGAAGGAGGCCACGAAGTTAGCTCATTACCAGGTATGAGGGCCGTTTGTTTGGAGTTTGTTTTGGGGATGGGTCCGTGGCCAGGCAGTCAGAAAAACAAGAGTTTAGTGTATGGGATTACAGCTTTAGGGCCCACAGGAGCCTCCAATGTGGCCATTGCGCTGTGCTAACATGCCAGTCTGTAAGGTACACTCTGGGGGGGTAGGGGGGATCTGGCCTTGTGTTCCTTTTCCCACACAAAGCCCTTCCTGGGAAAATCCTCCAGGGTAGGATGCCACATAGTGACCTTCCTTACTTATGCATTGCCTTGGTCCAGTTGGCCAGCCAAGTCCCTCTGCCTGCATGCTTCCCACGCTGGTATTTCTGCTGGCCTCAGGAGCCTCTCTCTCAGGGCTGAACCAGGACTAGGGCCCTAGAGAGGGTGAACTCTACTTCTGTGTGGCCCCATGCAGATGACTCTACATAGGGTTCTCAACCTTCCTAATGCTGTGACCCTTTAATACAGTTGCTTATGTTGTGGTGACCTCCCCCCCCAACCATAGAATTATTTTGTTGCTACTTCATAAGTGTAATTTTGCTACTGTAATGAGTCATAGTGTAAACATCTAATAGGCAGGATATCTGTTATGTGACACCCCCCCCCCAAAGGGGTTGAAACCCCCAGGTTTAGAAACACTGACATAGAGTGTCTGGGAGCCTAATGAGGTCATGCATGCAAGCAGTGAGTCTGGCCTATAGGGGGCACCTACCACCACCGCCGTTAACTTAACCTTCCTGCTGCTTCTGGTCTCCATTTGTGGAGGAAGATTTCCAAGCTCCCAGAGACTGGGTAGCTTCCTCCAAGAGCACACAGCTGAACCTTCAACGCTAGGGTCTGAAGTGACCCTAGTTGAGTGTCTTTATGGAACTTGGCCCCTTCAGAATACCTAGGAATGTGCAGGATTGGGCTTGTAGGACATAGGCATACTGCCTGTTTTTTTTTTTGTTTTTTTTGTTTGTTTGTTTGTTTTTTTAAATGTATGTTGAACATTCCATAACACCAGCACAGCAGCACCATAGACAGCTGTGGGGCAGTGGGGTTGAATGGGGTTGAATTGGGTCCACCCAGCTGCTGGAATAGTAAGAAACCACCAGGGAACTGCTCTTTGTTCCAAGTGGTTTCCCGGTGGTTCTGGGTGGGCAACAAGCAGCAACATTCATGGAGGCCTGGACAGGAGCACGTGAAGGAAGGGAGACATAGTTGGTGGGTCTCCATGTCGCATAGTCCTGAGTTCTTCATAGGGTCCCAGCCTCCACTTATCAGAGTAATGACCAATACCAGGGCACTTTAGACTAGGACCGGGGCGGGGGCGGGGGCGGGGAAGGCGACTGGTAAGATGGCTCAGCAGGTAAGAGCACTGACTGCTCTTCTGAAGGGCCTGAATTCAAATCCCAACAACCACATGGTGGCTCACAACTATCCACAATGAGATCTGATGTCCTCTTCTGGTGTGTCTGAAGACAGCTACAGTGTACTTACTCATAATAATAGATAAATCTTTGATGTTGGGCAGTGGTGGCTCACGACTTTAATCCCAGCACTTGGGAGGCAGAGGCAGGCAGATTTCTGAGTTCGAGGCCAGCCTGGTCTACAGAGTGAGTTCCAGGACAGCCAGGGCTACACAGAGAAACCCTGTCTCGAAAAACCAAAAATATATAAATAACTAAATAAATAAATCTTTGGGCCAGAGAGAGCGGGATCGACCTAGCGAGCAGAGGTCCTAAATTCAATTCCCAACAACCAGATGAAGGCTCACAACCATCTGTGTACTCATATACATAAAATAAATAAATAAATCTTAAAAAAAAAAAAGACTGGAACTGGGACTGGCCAAGACTTTATAGGGATTTTACAAATTTTTATTAACTCTCACCCTCAATCCTGTGTCAAGATGGGGACATTGAGGCTTCAGTCATTAATGAGATCTAAGGATCCCTTTAAATTCCCCCCAACCCCATTTCCTGAGGGCTCTGAGATTTCTGAGCAACATATCTGGTTCTACTCACTTTCTTGGGGAGAATGAGAGAGCAGCTGAGAGAGAAGCATTTTGGAGGTGCTGCACGGTACTGGGAGAGTGAGCCCTGCCAAGCCCTTCAGGCCACACGCAGGCTTGAAAGGCAGGCTTGATTGTGCCCACCAGATCAGCTGGATCTTGCTGTCCAGTTCCAGGGCACATGTTACTTTGACCACTAGTTAAGTGCCTGAACCTAGTGCAGTTTCTGGACAAGTCAGTGTGCTGTGGAGGGGAGCCTAAGGGTTTGCTTGTGAGAGCAGATCAGAGAAGCTTTCTGGAATTTACCCCTCCCCCATAGAAGCTTCCAGGGTGCCTTTGGGGGGCTGAGACTGTGGGCTTGGGGTAGAGGCTCCTCTTTGCCAGCATCCCCAAGGCTGGAACAGAGAAACGCCAGTCCCCACTGCCCAAAGTTCTCAGAGAACCACTTGGGGTGGGGGAGGGGCAGGTCCTCACATGACCAGCCTCCGGCTGTCAGTGTGGGGTGCTTGAAGCGGTGCCTGGGGTCCCCCTCCCCCATACTCATACAGTCTACATTTCTGTCCACTTTGAGGCATCCACTGATGTGTGCCGTTGGTGACAGAGGACAGTCACTGCTTCCCTCTCCCTCGGGCACTGTTCCCTGTCTGTCTGCTGTCTGACTATTCGTGGGTCCCAGCCTGATGCTGGGTGGCTGTTTCCTTGAATGTGAATGTCTGTGTGTCAGAGCGTGGGTGTGTCTGTCTGTCTTCAGGGAGCCTCTGCTGCCGACTCTGTCCTTGACCTCCAGTATCTGTGTCAGAGAAGGGGGGCCGGCGGCTTTCCTCCTCCCCCTCCCACAGGCACTAACGCAGCTGCCACCACCCTGGCTGCACCCAGAACTCAGTGACCTCACCTGTCCTCTGCAGCAGTGACCACCCCACTAAGGTACCTCAGGGAGCATTCGTGGCCCGAACCAAGCTGCTTTGTGGGTCGCCCCTCCACCCACTGCCGCTGAGTTCTGGGTGAATGTTCTCAGCTCTGGGCTGGGTCCGCTCAGGCTCGTTCTTCCCTTATGTAACTCCACATCTGTGTGTGCCTTGCAGGTCACCCTGGACCCTGTTCTGAGCTCTGTCTAACCACGTGGAGATTGAGAACCCCACAGTTCTGTGCATATGAGGCTGGAGAGAACCCCTGTTCCCGGCATCACTTTCAGGGACCCCTCCCCAGTCATTCTTTGGACATCTCTAACCCCAGAAACCTACTTGCCCAAAGCAAGATGCGAAAGGGAGTCCTGAGGCGCAAGTTCCCTAGAGCTGCGGGGCAGCCATTCTCCACCCCATCCGGGCCGTGTCCCAGGTCCTCACAAGCTTAGGAGCTACGGACAAGGGTCGGGCAGGGGTCATCAGGGGCGAGGGCACGAGGGCAAACGGATAGCCAAGGGACCAGCTTCTAGGTGCGACCTCAGACATGGTCCCAGCTCTGTAGCTGGTTATTGCCTGAGTCGGGCTCTCCGCCAGCCGCGGTGCGCACACGGGCAGGGGTTCTAGTCGGCCGGCGGGCACGCGGCGCTGTCCGTGGTGCTGCCCGCGCCGGGCGGGGCGGAGGCGGGACGGAGGCGGGGCGAGGGCGCCAGCCAATGGCGGGGGCTCTGCGCGGGGCGCGGGGGGCGGCGGGCCGATCGCGGGGCGCACTCGGCTGCGCGCTGAGCTAGGGGTGCACCGACGCGCCGCGGGCGGCTGGAGCTCGGCTTTGCTCTCGTTGCAGCAGCCGCGCAGCCCGCCCCACTCCGCTCAGATTCCGATACCAGCCCCCTCTGCATCACCCTCCCGGACTCCAGACCCGGCTCTCGTTCGGGTCCCGCGGACCATGCTCCGGGCGCCCCCCGGAAAACCGGGCTGGGTGAAGAGCTGGCAAAGATTAGGCTCAAGAGCAGGGGCCCCACCCGGCCACCCAGCACTCGGCCCCTGTCCTGCCCAGTGTCCCCGAGCTCTGTGAGCCTGCTGGGCCATGGAGCGCGCGCCGCCCGACGGGCTGATGAACGCGTCGGGTGCTCTGGCCGGAGAGGCGGCGGCTGCAGGCGGGGCGCGCGGCTTCTCCGCTGCCTGGACCGCTGTCCTGGCTGCGCTCATGGCGCTGCTCATCGTGGCCACAGTGCTGGGCAACGCGCTGGTCATGCTCGCCTTCGTGGCGGATTCGAGCCTCCGCACCCAGAACAACTTCTTTCTGCTCAACCTCGCCATCTCCGACTTCCTCGTGGGTAAAGCCCCCAGACCCTGTCCGCTGCCAGAGTCCAGGGGCGCGGAGCCCGGGCTGGGCAATGGGGCTTGGCGCTTCGACCTGGGGTGGCTTCTCAGGGGTTCGGCCTTGGGAGAGGAGCTCTAGAAACCTTAGGATGGTGGGCGCGGGCGAAGTTCCTCGCCTCCCGGGCCGCAAGACGGGGGCTAGGTAGGGATGTCCCTGGGGAGGCTGCCCCAGCCGGCGGGCGCTCAGCAAGGCGCAAGGCGCAGCGACCGGCGGTGCAGCGCTGGCTCCTGCGCCGAACCAAACAAAGGCAGCGGCGCCGGACTCAGGATGCTGGGAGGACGCTGGGGGGAGGGGACATGGAAGGGGGATTTGGGGATCTGTGCTGGGGAAGGGGACCGTGGGGAAGGCGGGGGTGAGATGAGGGAAATGCTCCGAGGAGCTCGTTCTCACGTGTCCAAGCTCTGCTCCCAACTGGGGGAGGGGGGGCGGGGCTCGCGGTGGGGGCCGGAGCGCCAGACACCTGTTGGGGCTGCGAGCTGCTGCGTCTCCCAGACGCTGGAAGCCGGTTTGGGCGGTGAGAGCGGCTGGCGCGGCTGCAGCCAAGAACCCTTTAAGCCAAGAGAAAAGCTTTCTCGGTTTTTAAGCTGAGAAGGGAGGCTGTCCAACAGCCAGGGTAGGGATGGATGATAGGCTCCAGAGCCAATCAAGCCAGGGAGTACATATATCCCATTTCCCTCTTTTGGCGGTTGGTGTGGCTGGCAGAAGACCAACAGGTTCTGTGTCCAGAGGTCCCTATGTGGAGGTCCTTCCTCCTGCCACCAGGTCCAGAAGACATTGATGGGCTGGAGGATGGCAGCTGCTCAGTTGTAGGGGGACAGGGTGACTAGGAGGATACATAAGATATAGTACTGGTCCTAGAAAGGTGGCTACCCTATGAAGGACAGGCTCTGCCCTCTCTCTAAGTGGTCAGTCTGACCCCAACTCTTGAGCCATGGTCCCACCACAGCTGCTTTCCTATAGGTGCCTTCTGCATCCCATTGTATGTACCCTATGTGCTGACTGGCCGTTGGACCTTTGGCCGGGGCCTCTGCAAGCTGTGGCTGGTGGTAGACTACCTACTGTGTGCCTCCTCAGTCTTCAACATCGTGCTGATCAGCTATGACCGATTCCTGTCAGTCACTCGAGCTGTGAGTTCTGGGATGTGGGCATTAGAGTTTACTCTGTGTGTCGGAGAGCATTGGACAGGGTATGGCTGCTCGTGAGTTGTAGGCAGGTACCTGGTGGTCTTGCTCCCTTTTGATATGTGGGCCATTTTTCTGTGACCGTTGGCTGCCAGCATGAGGCAGGAGATTGGCTTGGAATTCCATACTCTTGCAGGAAGGGGTGTCAGGGTCCACCCTCTATCCTGGACAGGTACAGGATTCCTGGAACTGAAGGAGGGTCTTCATTCTTCCCACTTTTGTGTACATGAAGGTGTGCTCACGCAACACCAGGAAGCTGCAGCCCCTCGCTGCACACTCTCCCCTAAATGGCTGTTGTAAGATAGTTCTGGGACCCAGGCAGAAGGAGCAGAGGACACTGGTGTGGAGTGGGAGTCCAGCTCCCACTTCTTCTTCTTCTCTTCTCAGTGGCTCACTCCCTTCAGGTTTTGTCAGGATGCATCCTAAGGATGCTTGCAAAGAACACCAGCACAGAGTCCCCTTGAGCTTCCCTAGGTCCCCTATACCATTCCCCTGAACCACAGGACTATTGTGTCTGAGGTACCCAGTACAGTGCTGGCATATGGCACCTATACCCTAGACCTGTAGTTAGCTTGTGGTTCCCAAGGTGGCTGTCAAGGACACTTGTCTCAGCTGTCCCTCTGAGGCCCCTCAGTAGGATTTTTGGCCCCTCCTGCCACCCTTCCCCTTGCTTACTCATCACACTTGGAGCTTAGTTTGTTTCTTGGAAAAGACTAGACGGTCCCACCTCCCTACCTTTTCTAGCCATTCACCTTCTAGAAAAGAAGACAGAATACTTAATTCTTGTGTGTGGGGGCCAGTGGGGAGTGGGGAGTCTCTAGCAGTGGGCCAGCAGGATTCCCTTCTGTATTCCCAGCTCCAGTAGTGAGAGGAAGGAAATACTGGTGCGAGTCAGGACAAAGCCCTTCCCTTTCAGCACAGCAAACCATTGAAGACAGCTCTCTCTGGCCCTTGCAAGAAGCCTCACATCAGAAACAGTTGTGTGTGGCCTCTCTGGGTGTGGCCAGTGCTAGTGACACAAGCAAAGGCAGGGGGACCCTGTGGAGCTGGTGGTGGATGATGAAGAGACAGGATTCTGGTTGGTTGTGGGAGGCTCTGAGGCTTCGGGAGAACGTGTGGGCATCATGCAGGCTGGGGACACAAGCAGGGGAGAGAAGGAGCAGACATGGAAGTTGAGGCTTCTCTGAGCCTTCAGTCCAATGCTGCTGACCTGTTGTTGATTTGTACAAACCACTGCAGGTCTCCTACCGGGCCCAGCAGGGGGACACAAGACGGGCTGTTCGGAAGATGGCACTGGTGTGGGTGCTGGCCTTCCTGCTGTATGGGCCTGCCATCCTGAGTTGGGAGTACCTGTCCGGTGGCAGCTCCATCCCCGAGGGCCACTGCTATGCTGAGTTCTTCTACAACTGGTACTTTCTCATCACGGCCTCCACCCTCGAGTTCTTCACACCATTCCTCAGTGTTACCTTCTTCAACCTCAGCATCTATTTGAACATCCAGAGGCGCACTCGCCTTCGGCTCGATGGGGGCCGCGAGGCTGGTCCAGAACCCCCACCTGATGCCCAACCTTCGCCACCTCCGGCTCCCCCCAGCTGCTGGGGCTGCTGGCCAAAGGGGCATGGGGAGGCCATGCCATTGCACAGGTATGGGGCAGGTGAGGCAGGCCCTGGTGTTGAGGCTGGGGAGGCTGCCCTCGCGGGTGGTAGCGGTGGAGGCGCTGCCGCCTCGCCCACCTCCAGTTCTGGCAGCTCCTCAAGGGGCACTGAGAGGCCACGCTCACTCAAAAGGGGCTCCAAGCCGTCGGCGTCTTCAGCGTCCTTGGAGAAACGCATGAAGATGGTGTCCCAAAGCATCACCCAGCGCTTCCGGCTGTCGCGGGACAAGAAGGTGGCCAAGTCGCTGGCTATCATCGTGAGCATCTTTGGGCTCTGCTGGGCCCCGTACACACTCCTCATGATCATCCGGGCTGCTTGTCATGGTCACTGCGTCCCCGACTACTGGTATGAGACGTCCTTCTGGCTTCTGTGGGCCAACTCGGCCGTCAACCCCGTCCTCTACCCACTGTGCCACTACAGCTTCCGCAGAGCCTTCACCAAGCTCCTCTGCCCCCAGAAGCTCAAGGTCCAGCCCCACGGCTCCCTGGAGCAGTGCTGGAAGTGAGCAGCTGCCCCACCCTTCTGCGGTCAGGCCCCTGTACCTGTTCCGAGGGGAGCCCGAGCATGGGCCCTGCCTTTGTCCGTGGTCTGTTCCAAATGCCATGACAGCCTCTTAGAGCAACAACCCGGCAGTGGGGTAGCATGGTAGGTGGGCCAAGAGACTTCGTTGGTGGAACTGGAGTGTGCTGGCTGACTTTGCCGCCACAGTCTCCTTCACCACAGAAGAGACAATCCGGGAGTCCCAGGCATGCCTTCCACCTCCACACACTCACAGTGCAGTGCCAGTGACGTCCTCCTTTGCATACTTAGTGGCTGGTGTCCTCCCTAATGCAAACCTTGGTGTGTGCTCCCGGCTCCTGTCCTGGCAATGCGCCCTGCATGTGCGCACACCTGCCACACACCCACTACACACTTGCAATACTTTCTCTCTCCCAGACGATCTGGGGACAATGCCCTTTGCTGCCGCTGTCTCTTGCTTAATCCTGGAGTCCAGCTCCTAACCCCCTCTCGCTTCAACTCTTTGCCCCACAAAGTGTCAAGTGCCCCAGGAACCTTGAAGCTTCTCTGCTCTTCCATTCTGGGTGTTTTCAGGAAGATGGAGGAGAAGAAAACATCAAGTCTGTGAACTTGATGTTCCTTGGATGTTTAATCAAGAGAGACAAAATTGCTGAGAAGCTCGGGGCTGGATTGGCAGGTGTGGGCTCCCACGCCCTCCTCCCTCGGCGCTGCAGCTTCCGGCTGAGCCGAGCCAGCTGCTTCTGCCTGCCCCACCCCCAGGCTCGGGACGATGGCCCTGCCCTGCTTGCCCTATCTGCACAGTCAGAATTTGGGGGTGGGTTGGTTGTGGGGTAGAGCGGCTCTTCACTGTGCCCTGGGGGTCCTGAGGCTCACAGGACAGTCAGCAGGAGGGAGAGCAGGTTCGTGACACCTGGGAGGAATGCTTTGCCTCATCCTGCGTACTTACCTCAAGCCTCTGCATGCTCTGCCATCCTTGTGCCCTGGTGTGCTGCCTCTGCCAATGTGAAGACACAATAAAGTGTATTTTTTTATGGGTGCTGACTTTTGGGGTCTTTGTGGGTGTAGCTATTGTTCAGGGCTCTAATAGGAGGTCCAGTGGAGCTGAGGATGTGGCCTGGGTATTCTAACTGAGATGGAAGAAAAGCCAGGCTGTCATCCCAGGGTGTAGTTCCCATAAGGAACTGTTCCCAGAAGTGCCTCATTATAAGACTCCCCAAGGATCTGTGGGGGAGGCCCAGCAGGTACCCCCTTTCAGGAGGGTGGTATATAGTACTGGGATGGTTCACAGAATACAGATCTGTAGCCATTCCAAGGGAGGTGCTCAGTTTTCTTGTCAGAAAGCATTCATTTTCATGGCCTTGACCTTACACAGGAGTAGCCAGCCAAGTGCTGGCAAGACATGGGCCCCAGGAAGGGCCTTAACCGTGCTTCATGCTTTGAGAGAAGCTCAGGAAAATGGCAACGAAGGGGCTGGTGGGGCCATAGAGGGCCTTTGGAGTTGTGAGAACTGCAGCTGGGCTTGTGGGCGAGAGAGATGCAGAGTCACCAGCTCAGGCAAAAATCTGGTGATGGCTGTGTTTGAAGGTCGGGGATGGTAGGAAGAAGACCAATGGAAGGTGGGCGGTACTGCCCTCAGAGGACAGCCTTATGGAGCAGGATAGCCTGGCCCCGGCTGTCACCTTACCGTGACCTTGATCTTTAGAGACTTCACCTTTCCTCCTCAGAGCAGGGAGGGGTGTTGCCACCACATCTAGGCACCATGGGGTCTTCACTTCAGTGAGGGACGCCAGAGTAAAGCTTCATGTTAGCTCAGTGCTGCACAGGGGAGGCAACCCACAAAGCTTTTCCTCCTCCAGATGTGCAGTCCCTGCAGCTGTGCTAGCACTTGTCTTCCCTAGCTACTTGACAACCCCCAAAAGGCAGAGACCCTCCCCCTTCTGTCTTTCCCTGGATTTGAGTCCGGCTTCCTCTGGGCTCAAACAGGACCTTCCTTCCTCAAGTCACCCAGGCCCCTCCTCAGTCACCGGATTGTGGAGTGAACCTGAGGATTCTGTGTCTCCCTTCACAGTCAGTGTTCCTTGTGCCTCACTGCCCCAAGCTGGGCCATATCCTAAGCAGTTGGGAGTGGTGGGAGTAGATACCACATTTGCTCAGCAACAACTCCCCTCCCCATCTTGTCCCTGAGAGCTAAGAGGTTTTGTGGCTCCCCCAACAGGCTGGTACTGGCTCCCTCACCCTGCACTAGGCCTTCCCTCCTCGGTGGGTATCTGTCCCCAAAGCCCAGAATGATCTGGGAAAGGAGAAAGGACAAAGGACGGCTCTCACTTCCAGCATAGCCAGTGGCCAGGCTGCCCCTCCGCCCGGCCCTACTAAATGGCTACAAATTGGAGGATAAAAGCACAGGCTTTCAAGCAATTTTGCCTTCAATCTCTGGAAACTGCCGCTCCCGGAGTCGCTGTGTGGGGACGGAGGAGGAGAGAAGAAAGACACGGAGTCTATTGGGCCCCACGTCTGCAACAAACAAACAGGAGGGGGGGGGGGCTTCTGCAGTTCCAGCCAGCCGCTCCCATAGTCCCAGCCTAGAGGAGACAGAGCTGGGCTGGGGTTCAGTGGCACAGATGTTGTTTACTGAGCACCTACTGTGCACTGGTGCCAGGGAGATGGGTTGCCAGCAGAGCAGCACAGATGTGGGCCCTGAGCCAGAGGTGACAGATAAAGGACCCCTGGGATAAGCAGTTCTAGGTCAGAATTGTCTTGGGACTGGGAGAAGGATCAGTTACCAACCAGGGGCCACTTCCACTTGGATTCTAAGTCAGGGCTATGGCCAGGCTGAGGGCCACCTGGAGGAGTGGGCCCCCCTGGGTGTTGACCCTGACTGCACATGTGGCACTGACTCTGAAGATGCCCCATGGGGAGAGGCCCTGACACACACTAGCTGAGGACCCTCCCAGCCTAAAGGAAGAGCTTAAGCTACTGGGGTAAACCCACTCCCTTCCTCCACAGAAGAAGTGACGATTCAGAGCCAGGGCTGTGAGTGGGGATGGCTGGGGTCTTTCTGGCAAGGCTTCCTGAGACCTGTTGTACAAGAGTCATCTTCTCTGTTCTCTGTCCCATCCTGAGCTTCTGGATAAGTTCTGGGGCATGTGGAACCTTCCACTGAGAGTGAATAACAGGGCTCTTGCTGGGTTTGAGCCAAGGTTAGCACCCCATGTCCTCAGAGCAATCCCACAGGACTGTGCGCATTCTCCATTCAGCAAGCTCGCCCCACGTCATATGTTGGCAGTCAGCAAGGAGCCAGCATTTGAAGCCAAGCCTGATGAGGAGCCCAGGTTCCTTCCACTCCCTCTCTTCTTCCTGAGCAGTACTGTGCTCAGTACTGAACAGTACTGTGCTCTGGATGCCATGGATGGCAGTGTCTGAGCTGGTCCCTCTGCAGGAATCTGTCCTGGAAGACAGCATCCAAGCTCCTATCACCTGAGTGCAGGGCGGGGCTGGGGGTGGGGCTAGTATGGGAAGGAAAGCAAGGTTCCTGAGACAGGCTCTGTTGATCTTTGGCTGGTTTTTGTTGTTGTTTTTCATGACAGGGTTTCTCTGTGTAGTCCTGGCTGTCCTGGAACTCACTCTGTAGACCAAGCTGGTCTTGAACTCAGAGATCTACCTTCCTCTGTCTCCTGAGTGCTGAGATTAAAGGTGTGCGCCATCACTGCCCAGTTTGATGCTGTTGATCTTAACACAAAGCATTTGCTGTTGAGAGTTTAAGGTGAGGTTTTATGTAGCTCAGGCTGGTTTCATATCTATTATATAGCTGAGGATGATCCTGAACTTCTGATCTTCCTGCCTCTGCCTTCTGATGATAGGATTCTAAGCATGGGCTGCCATGCATGGTTTATGGAGCACTGGGAATGAAACCCAGAGCCCCAAGCACACCAAGCAAGCATTCGCCAGTGGCGTTACCTCTCCAGATCAAAACGCGCGCGTTGAGCTGGGTGGTGGTGGCGGCGGTGAATTTCGGAGTCCGAGGACAGCCAGGTCTACAGAGTGAATTCCAGGACGGCCAGTACTACACACAGAAACCCTGTCTCGAATCCCATCCCCCAACCAAAACAAGAGAAAAGCAAAGCAAAGCTATCCTTGCTGGTCACTCACTGTACCCCCTTCACTGTGCTGAGACAAGGAGACGGGAGAGAGAGTGGTTTCTGCCTTCCCTAAGCTGCTGCCCAGTCAGTGCTGTGGGAAGAGACCAGAAGAACTATGGGATCGAGGCTCAGCTGCCCAAGTGGCAAAAGTGTGCTTCAGAGGACACTGTGACTTGAAGACCGAGAGTTACCTGAGCCTCCCCAGCTGGTCTGTGTTGAAGGTTAGGGGAACCTGTCCTGGGCGGTCTGTGCGAACAGCCGGGTGGGGGAGGGGGATCAGGGATTCTAAGCTGTGCTCCTCTGCAGCTCAGGCTCAGCAGCTGGGCTTGGGGCGGCCAGGTGCCAGCATCATTGAACTGTGAGTGGCAGGGCTCCTCCCCACCCCCACCCTCCAGCAGAAAGTGGCACTTGGGCCGCTGCAGGCCTCCTGTCATTACCACAATTGCTCCACTGTTGGCAGTGCCTGCCCCTGCTGCCAGTGGGTAGTGCTGTGCTAACCTGGCACTAAGTGCCTGGGTCTCACCTCTCTTTAGGAAAGCAGGCTGCAGGGGGTGGGTCCCGGCCAGGGGAAGGTCCACAGATGGTACCTGGAGGGGCCACCTTCCCGCTGCTTCTCTCTGTCCTTTCACAGTGGGTCAAGCACACGAGTGACAGAAAGGGAAGACTAGCTGTTTTCTAGCTGAGTGGCCCCAGCAGGTCCTTCAATCCCAGAACCAAAGAGCCCTTTCCTTCCCTAAGCTACAATGAGGACAGAGAGACATCTCTATTCTGAAGTACAGGCCTTATGGCCCACGGATGACCACACTAAGGCGGGGACCCTGGAGGAGGCTTTGGCTGTACAGACATTGGGGAAAAGACAAAAGATTGAGCAGCCCGCTCCCTGTCCCTGCCTGGGAAGGGTTACCACAGTACCAGCCCAAGGACAGTACTTAGGCCATAATGACACCAAGGACAGCTTTGGGCAGTTACACTGTGCCCCCAGACTATACTCCGATCCCTTTTCTTAAACTCTGGTTCTCAAACACAGCAGCTTTTCTAATTCTCACTTTACAGATGCCGAAGGTGGGGTTAGGCAGCAAAATGTCCCACAGCTGGTAAAAGGCTGAGCTGCAGCTGTCTCTGTGGAGACTCCTCAATTTGTTTAGCATTCAGGACCATCTTCTTATATCCCTCTTGAGCCCAGCCTGATAGGCTCTGCTCAGGAGCCGCATTCCTCTCCACAGAACCAGTCCTTCCTCACATTTAGCTCTGTGGGGCCACATTGCCCTGCTTTGGGATGGCCTCTGAGTCACCTCTTGGGAGGTAGAGGCCGAAGGTGCAGAACTTCAGAGTCATCTTTGACTACACTTAAGACTCTGTCACAGAAGCTGGGCATGGTGGCGCATGCCTTTAATCCCAGCACTTGGGAGGCAGAGGCAGGCAGATTTCTGAGTCTGAGGCCAGCTTGGTCTACAGAGTGAGTTCCAGGACAGTCAGGGCTACACAGAGAAACCCTGTCTTGAAAAAATCAACAACAACAACAAAAAAAGACTCTGTCACAGAAACAAACAAACAAACAAACAAACATGAAGAACAGGAGCCAGGTGTGGCTTAAACCTAAAATCCTAACACTTGGTATCTAAGGCAGAAGGCAGATTTGAGGCTAGCCTGAGCTATAAGGAGTTTCAGGACAGTCTAGGCTATCTGTGTAAATAAATAAATAAATAAATAAATAAAAAGAAGAAGGGCTGGAGAGATGGCTCAGTGGTTAAGAACATTGACTGCTGTTCCAGAGGTCCTGAGTTCAATTCCCAGCAACCACATGGTGACTCACAACCATCTGTAATGGGATCCAATGCCCTCTTCTGGTGTACAGTTACAGTGTACTCACATATATAAAATAAATAAATCTAGAAGAAGAAGGAGGAGGAGGAGGAGAAGGAGAAAGGAATCAAAGAGACCTAAACCCAGAAGCTCAAGCATTAAAAATCATTAAATCTTTGTGTTTCCTTGGCACCTGGGACACCTGGTACCTTTGCATGAACTACAATGGACTTGGGCAATTCTGCTTGGGCTCTGTTTGCAGCCCACATGGCCTCTCTCTTGGACTGGTTCAACTCATTGTCAGTGGCTTTCCTCAGCAGACAAATAGTCCATATTTCTGGCATCTCCAAAATCCTGGAGTTTCCACAATAGTTTGGGTTTCACCGTTGTGGCTTCTCCTATTGCCTTTCTTGCAGAAAGTTTGTTGTTTTAGTTTTTTCTTCTTTTTTTAGACAGGGTCTCCCTCTGTAGCTCAGGATTATCTCAAACCCATAACAACTCTTCTGCCTCAGCTTCCCAAATGCTGAGGTCACCATGCCTAGCTCTAAACTCTCAATGTAAACATGGCTAAAAGCAGCCAGCAATATTCCTGCCACAACCCCAAAGGCTGAGCTGCCTTTAGGTTTGAGACTTGAGTTTTAAATTCACCCTCCCATAAAGAACATATATGAATGAAGACCCTGTGTCTTTATCTCTCCCAGAAACATCATCAGTATATCAGCACAGTCTTTCTTCCCATTTCCTACCACCATTCTGCGTCCCCCTGCGCGCCCTGCATGAACTCTCACCAGAAGGCCTACTGGGAGGGGAATTCATAGAGCTAGCACAACTATGACCCATATTCATAAGACAGAAGCAGGAGAATCTCTGTAAGTCCGAAATCAGCTTTATCTACATAATGAGTTCCAGGCCATCTAGGGTTGTCTCAGATCAACAAACTGAGATTACTGACCCAGTGGCTCTTCTAAGGGCAGCCCTTGGGAGCAAGAGGAGAGAACAGGATGACTGTTGGATGATATAAAGCAGAAAGAGACCCAGTCGCAACAAAATGAAACAAGACAAGCTCATCTTACAGCATCTAGGTCTTCTCTAGCACAGGCGGCCACACTTGTAAATTCTTCCCAAAAACTGTTGCAGGTTTAATTTAGGTAATGACCCCTGCTTCTCTGGTTCCAGTTTTTTGTACTTGTTACATTGTGTCAATATGAGAGAAAACCTGGCCAAAGCTAACCAAGGGAAGAAGGACAGAGCGGTCTCAGTTCCAGGGCTTTAGTGTGCAGACAGACTTATCCTTGGCAGACATCAAGTGGGGTCATTTATAGTAGCCAGGAAGCGGACAGAAAGGAAGACAGGGCCAAGTATAACTTTGAATGTCTCCCAGTGCTTCCAATCATAAAAGATACAAGAGTGATAGGGGGGAGGTCCACCGACTTTCCACAGTTCCATAACCTAGACACTCCTCAGTTCACTGTGAACTCCAACCTCTCCTCTATGGTCCCCATGGCTTGCTCAAGTGAGGTTCCTCACCCACGAGTGCCATCCTGAGGATAGGCGTCTTTGTAGAGGATGCCATTAGATGCCAGGGGAAGGCAGTTGGTTGCAAGCAGCTTTTTTACCCCAGGGCTCCCTCCCAGGCTCAGCCTCTCAGCAAACAGCTCTAAGCATAGCTGAGGGCCAGGTGAGCACTGCAGCTGGGCCCTCTTCCAGAGCTCCTCACTAAACTGTTTCTGTTTGAGGTTTTTCCAGACCCACATGCCACAGTGATATGCATAGAGGTCCACGTGCCCATTACCTGGTTCCTAGTGGAGCCTCAGACAAACGGTCAGCAGCTGCAGGGTCAGACCGACGTCAACCTGCCTCCTCGTTTAACATGCACCCCGTTCCATGCAGGCGTAGGTCTTGCGCGCACCGCTTGGCTAACCTCCCTCTGTAGTTCGGTATGAACACAAACCCCGTTTGCTCATAGTGGTGTCAAGTGTCATGCTGTGCAGCTGTCCCTGTACACTTGAGGAGCATGTCTTGTTTCTAGACAGAAGTCGACATGTAGTCCAGGGTTAATCTTCTTGCCTTGGCCTCCCCATTGCTCAGGCTGCAGATATGTTTCCTCTATGCTTGACTCTCAAGAACACGATCCTTTCCTCACAGGTGCCTAATACTAGGCAAACATGGGGCTCTAAGTGGCTTTTCATTCGTGTAGGCTCTGGCGACCTCTCCTGCTGCCTGCCCTTCACCATATGGGCTGCTCCTCTAGTTCTAATGTTCAGTTAGGATTTTGAGGACATCTGGATTTAGACTGGGCCCTAAGTCCAATGAGAGTATCCTTAAAAAGAGAATGTCAGATGTGGTCCCTACACCTAGAATACCAGTACTTGGGAGGCTGAGGCAGGAGAATTATGCATTTGGGGAAAGCCTATGCTACATAGTAAAACCCTATCCACAAAGTGGGGAGGAAAGAGTTGGGTAGATGGTCCATGAAGACAGAAGCAGGGATTAGAGTAATGCAGGCATAAGCCAAGGTCTGGGGGAGCCAACTCTGAAAAGGCCCTTCCCAGAGTTTTAAGTGGGAGCACGGTTCTGTGCCGCTTGGACCCCAGGTTTTTGGTCTCATTTTATGTGTAGACAGTTTGTCTCTGCCCCATACTACTTCTTGGGTCTCTGCCTCTGCTGGGCTTCTCTGTCAGAGGAGGCCCAGGATGGGCTATGTGCTGGGCACTGTGGCACCAGAGGGCAGAGTGTGAGCTCTTGAAGGCCTAGTCAGTATCTCCTTGTTGTCAGGGCAGACACAGGCACCCAGACAAGAAGGGTGGGAGCCAAGCTAGACTTACCATCAGCAGCCAAAGTTCCATGCTGCCTGCCGTCCAGCTGTGGCCCATGACTAGCATCATCACGGAGGGAACCTGTGAGGTTCTAAATGGGAAGCCTGAAGCACCCTGCCCTCAGTTTGCCTGGGGTACAAGACAAATGTCTTCTTCAATGAAAACAGGAAAGAAACGGGGCAGGGGACTCTCTCTGTGTAGAGAAGGGCAAGTGGAAGAGGAACCTGGTAGCCGCAGCGAGGATAAACTGACAGCCAAAGTTGCAGGCTCGTCTCCTGGAGCAAGTGCATGCAAGTGCAGCTCTGGATCAACACTGCCAGGCCTGAGTGGGGGGTGGGCCAAAAGCTGGGGAGCTTTGGGGAACTCTGCACCCCAAATCTTGGACTCCATCCTCAGACCTGCTTCTAGAAAGGCCTGGCAGTAGACAGGCTGCAGCAGATGCCCACACACAATCACTAGTAGACAACTGTCACCAGGAGACAGATTGTGGAGCTCCAGCAAGGGCAGGCTAGACCCCACAGGCAAATGTGCCGAGAGAGCACCCAGGAACATAGGGAAGCTGGCTTGCTGCGCTGTCTGGGAAATGTCACCAGTCAGTGGGGACAGATGTTGGAAGATAGTAAAAATCCGGAAACATAGAAGTGATTGGGGAACAACACAGGGCAGATGTGTGCTCCAAGACAGCTTAGCTTGCCACGGCACAGCAGCCCCTCCAATGCTCTCTGTCCAGACTATGGTCTACTGTGGCGAAAGGCCAGCAATATCCCAAATGGTCATCGGAAGCCCAAACAGCTCTTTGGAAGTGGCCAGTAGGCAGCATGGTATCCAGCCAGGGCAGGGCCGGTACTGTCTTTCAAGTGAAGAGGAGCCCAGGATGGGTCATCCTCATTCGTCCCACATCCACACGCACTCAGCTAGGAGCCTTGCTGGGCTCAGACCCACTGAGGTTGGTAGGAAACATCTTATAATCACAGGCCCTGCCCTGGAGGCAATCTCAGTCCCATGTTCCCTGTGGTCCTTCTGTGACGTAAGGCGTAAGGCGGCAGTCGCTATCTCAGAAATGGCACAGTAAGCTCCTATGAAGCTGTTGTACAGCTGCGTGTCAGGGCTCACACCTTCAGTCCCAGCACTCAAGCGGATGGATCTCTTGAGTTTGAGGCCAACCTGGTCTACAAAGTGGATCCCAGGCCAGCTGGGAAACTCTCAACTCCACTCCCCACAAAAGGGTGCTACACAGGTAACTGGCCATCACTGGCTTCTACTTGTGTGGAGTCCAGAGGATGTAAGTCTGTAGGGACAGACAGCGGCATACTTACATGGTCGTGGTGTTTACAAGGCTGGGGTGTAAGCAACCAGGGGAGGGGGACTGACATTGCAGAATTCCATTCTGGGAATGGAACTGTGGTCAAAGCAGGTATCTGTGACGGTCGCACAGTCCTGGAGCCTTACACACATGATGGGATGCTATTGCTCCTTTGTTTTTCTTTCAAATTTTGAAATAGACCCTCCCTCATGTAGCCTGGGTTGGCTTCATACTATGTCTGTAACTGAGGATGGTGACCTTTGACCACTCCTCATTACCACAGTGTGCTGCAGTGCTGTGGATGGAGCCCAGAGCCTTGCAACGACAATGAGCACTTTGGCACCATGTCACACCCTGGCCTGTAGTGGCACAGGTTCTTTTGTTTTTAATTTTATGTGGATGAGTATTTTTGCCTACATGTGTAGGATTGTGCACTATATGCATGCAGTATCCTTGAAGGCCAGAAGAGGGCATTGGATCCCTTGAAACTGGAATTACAGACTGCTGTCAGTTACCATGTGGGTGGTGGGAATTGAACTTGGGGTCTCTCAAAGGGCAGCCAGTACTCTTCTTAATGGCTGGCTGAGCTTCCACTCCAGCCTCCATTACTTCTTACTTTGTTTCCCCTACTGTGTGCACCATGAGCAGGCAGCAATAACTTGGCCTTAAATGAGAGCACTCATCCCTGAACCCATGACGGGACGGACCATCTGGCTTTGTGGAGAGACTAAGTCAACTTTTCTTCTCTTCAAACCCAGCAGCCGGGAGGAAGGCCAGCTTCAGAAACACCCCTCCCGGGGGTGTCTCGGGATGATGACACTCCGCGTCACAGCCCTGGAGTCAGCAGCCTGTGTGACTGAGTCCCAGCCAAGGGCTGTCGGTGGTTCCCAGGACATATGGCAGCTCTGAGGAGCCAGCCCACCCCCAGGTCTCCAGGCCCTAGGGAGGCATTCTGAGGTCTCCAGAGCACAGCGGCCACAAAGATGAAAGCCAGCGGAGGATAATTAATGCTCTCAGGCCTGGCCTGACTACAAAACCCTTTGCAGTGGCCTGAAAGAGAAAAGCCACAGACAGGAGACCCGCCCTGGCCTCCAGAACACCAGGACCTTTGAAATTATAAGACATTAGAATAAAGCTTCCCGGAAAAGGCCCCTGTGTTCCAGCTGCAGATGAAAACGTACTGCTTCTGAAGGCTGAGGGGAGGCTTGCTGCTTCAGTAGCCCCACCCGACACACAAGGACCTGCTGGTGTGCCAGAGCATGGCTAGCCTTGTTAGGGCAGGGGTCTCCCCAAAAGATGGGCCCTCGTTCCCACTTGTCTCCTCATCGTACTTCTGAGGGCCCTCAGGGCCACACTAAGGCATCAGTTTCCCTGGGGAATATTCTGGGACACATGGTCCCCAGCCGTACCACCTGGGGTCATTTCCATAGGGTAGTGCCTGGAGGAGCAATATGGTCCCACCTGGCAAAAATGGCTGGTACTGACTCACAGGCTCAGGTAAGTTGTGGTGAGCTGAGCCTTTGGCCAGGGCAGGGCAGAGTGGTGGCAGTCCCTGCCTCCAGGGACAGGTCTCTGGCCATTCTTCCACACATCCTGCTGAGCTGAGCCCACGTATCAGAAACGCTGCCAGCATTTAAGGTTCTCATCTCTTGGGTTGACAACCGGCTGGCGCATCCTTGAGGCACAGCCAGAGGCTGCGTGCCTGGTCGGATATTGGGTGCATTCAGTCGTGAAGCTCAAGGCTGCCTTGGTGTTCGGCCCCCACAGAGCTCAGCGTTCTGAGAACAACAGGGAAGGAGCTGGCCCTCGCTGTTCTCAGTCAGCTGGCACTGGAGAACAAAGTATGGCCACTGTACCCTGCTTCCCTGACATGCTGGCACAGCAGTCAGCCACACAGAGGCTGGTGTGGGGCCCTGCTGCTCTGTAGGACGGTGGGCAGACCCAATCACACGAGGAAACCGAGGTCCACAAACCCTGTGGTGCATGCGTGAGAAGCCCAGCCACGGCTCTGCTGCTCAGCTTCGTTTGCCCAGGCCGCCTGGCAGCGGTGTTTGCTACCTTCAGCCAGCAGCACTGTCCTCCTACTAATGAGGTGTTAATTAGCACAAATGAGTCAACTCCAGCAAACCAGTCAGCAGCAAGGGTGACAGGCACACCAAGCACAGGGAGCAATTCAGGTACAAGGTGGCATAGAATACTCCATCACGCTGGGCCAGAGGGCAGGAGCACTTTAGGAGGGTGCCCCAAATAGGTGGGGAAACAAAGACACTGACACATTGATATATTTGCAAGTACTTAGTCTCGGGAGTTCAAAGCGGCCCGAAGTTTACAGAAAGGTTGCTTTTGCTTTCTGTGACTGATGGCCCACCCCCGTCCCACGCTGACCCTGGGGCACAGAGCCCTGTGCCCACTACCACCTGAGAGGCTGGCGGCCCTGCTCCAGCTCGGCCTCTATGTGGGCATCATGCAGCTCCTTCAGGTGTAGAAGCAGCTGCTCCAGGTTCTCCCCAGTCAGCGCCGACAGGGCTATGACCCCAGGTCCCAGGCGGGCCTGGAGCTGAGGCAGACGGGCTCTGGCCTGCGGGAGATCGATCTTATTTGCAATGATCACGTGGGACCTCTCTGACAGGCCCTCTTCAAACTTCTCTAGTTCATATTTTAAATCATCAACCTGAGTCCACGGCTCAGGCAAGGAAAGATCCACAACAAACAGGAAGAAGCGACAACGCTCGATATGCCTGAGGAAGCCGAGGCCCAGGCCCTTGTTCTGGTGTGCACCTCGGATGATGCCCGGGATGTCTGCCACTGAAAGAGGTAAGAGTTATGTCAGCAGGGTCCTGTTCTCGGCCTTCCAATGCCGGTCTCAACCTTTTGGCCAGGAGACTCCCCTCAGGGAGACCCTTTCTGGCCCGGATCTCATGTTCTACAACTTTCAAGGAACCCTGGGAATCAAAGCCACTCCTCCGCCCCCAGGTGACTCAGCAGGCCAAGAGACACCGAGGAACCTCAGCTCTCAGGTCTGTAAAATGCTCTGAAAGATTTGGTTGACAGGCATGGTGGATTAATCTAATGAGGAAGATTTAACACATTCCTGTCTCCCAGGCTTCAAACACAGTTCAAAAAAGGGAGATGGCTCCCTGCATTCTATGGATAATTTGATTATGGGTACAAATCACTATCGTGCACTTTGCAGATATAAAGTGCTGTACAAATAACCTTACCAGCAGGCTTGCTATTTTTAATGGGTACATTATCTTCTGGAAAAAAGTTTTCCTCTTAAAATGGTACAGGAAAGGTTTTTTAAACCACATGCTGTCTGCATGACTGATACCGCCCAGTTCCACAGGAGAGGATGAGGAAGGCAAGAGGCAATCCTCTCCTCAGGCTCCCAACTCAAGAGTATAATTCCCAACAGAAGGGATCGGATTTCTCGGCTGGGAGGGGAGGGGCTGACTTTGACAGAGAACAGACTCATTAAAATTGTTTCAATCAGGGAAAACAATGTCTCATTTTTTAAGTGGGAAGCTAAACTCAGGGGTTACATAATTGCTCTCCTGAATCACTGGGCCATTTAAACCCATCCTCTGGCAGGGTTTTAGAGGCTCTACCTGCTACCTGTTGGTGGCCTTCATAGTGAACGATCCCCACGTGAGGGTTCAAGGTGGTGAACGGGTAGGAAGCTACAGCGGGTCTTGCATTTGAAATGGCTCGAAGTAGAGAGGATTTCCCAGCATTTGGGAAGCCAACCTAGAAACAAAGTAAGTGTCCTGTAGTGTCATGGAGGACATTGTCAATGCAGCAGCTGGCACAGACAGAGAGCACTGGGCAGGGGGAATGAATGAAAGCCAGCATTCTCTCCTGGGTAGAGTATGCCCACCCTAAGGGACCCACTACCTCAGGGTGTGGCACCATCAGGGGCATACCATCCCAGCGTGAGCCATTGTCTTGAGTTCCAAGTAGAGGACCCGCTCCTGACCCGGTTGTCCAGGGGTGCAAGTTACAGGGGCACGGTTGTCATTGGCCAGGAAGAAACGATTGCCTTTTCCTCCTGCACCCCCGAGAGCAGCCACGTACTCATCTCCCAGGTTAGATAGGTCAGCCACGATCTTGTCTCCTTCTTTCACCAAGGTACCCACAGGGACCTGAAATGCACCACCACCATCATCACCGTCATCATCACCGTCATCAGGTTCTGTTCTATCACCAGCCAGGAAGAGGAGGGGTGGGGCGCTGGTAACTTCTCTCTTCAGGTACCAGAACAAATAAATCTCTGCTCTGAAGAGATTTTATGGGGCTAGTCAGATGCCCCATAAGGTGTCATGGTAAGACTTGCCTTCAGCACTCAGGCGGCTGAGGCAGGGGGATTACAAGTTCAAGAGCAGCCTGGGTCCCACAGTGAGGCCCTGTCATAACACCAGAAACCCATTTCTGTATGGGGCTTTTCTGAAGTGTTTCTACAGGACCTGAACCAACCAAGCAGTAGGGAACCAGCATGGGAGTGTGGAACCCTGGGTGGGCATCTGCCCCTGTCTAGACATGGGAAAGTGTGTCCTTGACTCCCTCTTCGGGGTCATTCCTTTAGACTGTCTTGGGTCAGAAGCAACACGGTGCCACACCAGTGCAAAGGTGTTTGTGTGGGGATGTGACCCCTAAAACACACCACTGACCGCTTCTGTCACCCATGGACTCAGTGACTAGGACCCAAGGGGACGGCACCCGCTCCAGCTCCTCAGCTTACCTGGATGTAGAGGGTGGCACCACCTCGTCCAGAGCAATTTTTACTGCCACCGTCTTCTCCATTGAAACCCTGATACTGGGATAAGACTGAGGACAAGGACTTGACTTGCTGGTCAACTAGAGCAAGAGCAAACTCTCATGTTCCTTTGTGTTAAGGCTCAGCCGACGCAGCTGCTGAGCAGAGAACAGTGGCCTTACATCTGTCACCCTCCTCCTCCCCTGGCTTGGGTGTACGGCTGGCCGCCCACACTCTTCATTATCTAACCGAAATAGAATATGACCTTTTTTTTCTTCCCCGAGACAGAGTTTCTCTGTTTAGCCCTGGCTGTCCTCGAACTCACAGAGATCCACTTGCCTCTGTCTTCCTCTCCTGAGAGCTGGGATTAAAGTCATGTGCCACTAGAACCACCACTACCACCATGGGCTTTCTTTCTCTCTGTCCTCTCTCTCTCTCTCTCCTCCCTCTCCCCCCCCCTCTCTCAGACAGGTTTTCACTATGTAAAATTGTAGCCCTGGCTGGCCTGAAATTACTTGCAACAGGAAGGCATCACTATATGAGGTGACTATGACTATCATCAATTAAAAACACAAAAAATTCACCTAGGGAGCTAAAGGGCTGGGCTACTGGTTAGGAGCACGACAGCTCACGCAGAGGATGCAGGTTGATGCCCAGCAGAATTGCTGTCTGCAATTCTAGATCAGATGGCCTCTGCAGGGCATACATGTGGTACATACACAGACAAACACTCAGGCCCAGCACCCGCACACATACAGTGACCAGCAGCTAACTTCACTACGTTGTGAAGATGCTTGCACCCAGCTTGCTGAATATTCATGCCAGGCATTTGCTCAGTACAGCCGAGGGCTCTGCTGCACTGCCTGACCCTGTGACATGGCTGTCATGAGGCTCCTGATGGGAAACAACCTGTGTTTCTGAGATTAAAAAACAAAAATGGCATCCAAAGCCTCTTGCCTTGGTACACTGGCGCTGAGCACACACACAACTCATAAAAATGCTGTGAACACACCAAGTTTGAGTGCAAATGCATGACAAGATAGGACAGCAGGACCTCCACCCCAGCTGCTCCCAGGGGACATGCCTCTCAGGATGATGTGTCCACCATTTCCTCCATCCCCACCATCAGGGCCTCCAAACTCCTTGCGGGGCTCACTGTGGAAGCAGCTCATGCCAGAGCCCCCACTTCCTCCACGGACCAGCACTCTCCGGTGATCCACGAAATGCCTTTTCTACAGAGAATAAAAGGCACCAGAGGATGTTAGCACCCCTGCAACCCTTCCAGGAGACAAACATGCATGCAAGCAAAACACTCATACACATTACCATCCACTTGATACATGCCTCTCTACCAACATTAGAGGTTAAGCATGCTAATATGAGTGTAGAGCTCTTCAGAAGCTACAGGTAAGACCCGGCTCTGACAGGTCACCCGCACCCGAGGGCTGAGGTGAACCACTGCAGACACAGCGGGTGGCTGGTGTGGTGTACACACTTCAAAAGGGAACTCAGCAATTCTAGAGAGCACAGCTTGTTTAGGAAATGTTCCCTGAACAGTGTCCTTCTAGCATCTTTCAAACAGAACTGTATCGCTAAAACAGCAGCCCTGTCTTTACTGTGGAAAGCTATAGCTGCTGGTGGGAGAAGGTGGGGTCCCTGGGGAATGCTTGCACTTTCCCAGTGCAGAGTCTCCTTCCCATGGCGCCACTGAGGGCTTATGTGTGAGAAGCAGGGAGGCAGGCATGACCCTTCTCAGGAAGGCTTTCTTTAGGCCCTTAATGCAGAACACAGTGAAAGAAAAAGATTAACCAACTGGGCTGGAAAGAAGGTTCAGCAGTTAAGAGCTCTTGCTATTGTTGCAGAGGACCTGGGTTCTATTCTCAGCACCACATGGCTCACAAACATCTGTAACTTTAACCCCAGGACATCTGAAACCCTCTTCTGCACAAGGTACGCATGTGGCCCATTTAAATACCCGCTGGCAAAACACTTATACATTCAGTTCATCCTTCAGCTACAGTTTCCTCCTCCATCCCTAGCATCTGATTTTTAAAATATTTATTTATGTGTATGTACCTGACAATATGTATATGTTCCATATGTGTGTAAAACTTGAGCTAGATCTCCGAGAACTGGAATTACAGGTAGTTGTGAGCTATTCTGAGGGTGCTGGGAACCAAAGCCAAGTCCTCTGCAAGAATAATAAGTGCTCTTAACCACTAAGGCACCACTCTAGTCCCCAGGAATGAATTGTTTTTAAGAAAAAAAAGTGTCCAGCCTGGGTAGAGCTCAGCAGTACAGCACTAAGTCATCATGTGCAAGGTCCTAGATTTGATGCCTCACGCCACAAAGATAAACAAAAAGTCCCCAAACCAAATATCCTAGGATTCATTCCTTGGCCACACACTGAAGAAAACCACAAGCTGCTACTTCAAAAAGAATGTAACTTTGCACTGAACCCATGAAACCAGAGTCCACCTCACAGGAAAAAGCAAGGCTGGACACCATCAGGAAGGATCCCGCACAAACATGAACTGGCAGCAGGGGACGCCTGAGGAAGCCTCAGTGCTGCGTCCTCGGCCTGGCGCCACAGTTCCTTTCCCTAAGAAACATGGCTTTTTCTCAGCTGAAGCTCTTTCCAAAAGTGAAAACGACGTGAGTCCTAATGTGTCAGTTCTTTAGTCAAAGATCACCAAAGGACAGCCTGTGGCCAGTGGCATCACACACTTTTATTCCCAGTATTCTGGAGGCAGAGGTAAGAGGATTTCTGTGAGTTACAGGAAAGCCTGGTCTAGAGTGAGCTCCAGGAGAGCCAGGGCTACACAGAGAAACCCTGTCCAGCGAGTTCAAGGCCAGCCTGGTCTACAAAGTGAGCTCCAGGACAGCCAGGGCTACAAAGAGAAACCCTGTCTCGAAAAACAAAGCAGCGAGTTCGAGGCCAGCCTGGTCTACAAGTAAGCTCCAGGACACCCAGGGCTACACAGAGAAACCCTGTCCTGAAAAACAAAGCAGCGAGTTTGAGGCCAGCCTGGTCTACAGAGTGAGCTCCAGGAGAGCCAGGGCTACACAGAGAAACCCTGTCTCGAAAAACAAAGCAGCGAGTTCGAGGCCAGCCTGGTCTACAGAGTGAGCTCCAGGACAGCCAGGGCTACACAGAGAAACCCTGTCTCAAAAAACAAAGCAGCACAGAGCAAAGCAAAACAAGGAGATCATAAAAGCTTTTCTTTGTTTTTGTTTTTTGTTGTTGTTGTTTTTTAGTATAGAATAGAGTTTACTCAGGACATGGGGAGGGGAGTTGAGAGTGTAGTAGAGACAGAGAAAAGGAGAGAGAGAGAGAGAGAGACAGGGAGGGAGGAGAAGTATAGGCTGGTCATGAGTATGTGGAGAGAGAGGTGGGGAGGGGCAAGAGGACAGAAAAGGAGCAAGAAGACAACAGCAAGAACTCATGAAAGGGGGCTGGAAGGATGGCTCAGTAGTTAAGAGCACTGACTACTCTTTTGAAGGTCGTGAGTTCAAATCCCAGCAACCATATGGTGGCTCATAACCATCCATAATGAGATCTGATGCCCTCTTCTGGTGTGCCTGAAGACAGCTACAGTGTACTTAGATACAATAATAAATAAATCTTAAAAAAAAAAAAAGAACTCATGAAAGGTTCTTGTAAACAGAAGAGAAACCCCCTCTAACAGCCTCAAGTGTTTGGTCCTGGGTTAGGTCTCCAGAGCCCAGACAAAGAGCTGCTATGGTAGTCAATAAGAGACTCCATTACAGGAAACAGATAGCGCTCCGGAGGATGATAGAGAATGTCTTCTCGTGCATTTACACAGGTACCTCCACACACACAGACACCTGTATGCGTTAAACAAATGAACAAGTCAACATAAGCCTTAAAGAATTTAAAACTAAAGATATACCCAATCCCCAGGATCAAAACAGAACTTGCATATTCAAAAACACTTAAATGCAAATAAATAAGCAAATGCACAAAAAAAACACTTGTACAAAAGCTGAGTAAGGTGGCATATGTCTGTAATCCTTCCTCTAGGGAGTTGGAAACAGAAGGATCGGGAATTAAGGTCACCTTCAGCTCCAAGGGGAGTTAAAGGCTCCTGGATGACCTGAGTCTCTGCCTCTTAACAGTTAAATAAGGTTTTAAGGCAGGGGCTCAGCTCGTGGAGCGCTTCAGCACTCAGGCCAAAGCCTTGGGTTCCATCCCCAATATTCTAAATCAATCAACCAATCAAATCAGGCCCTAGCCCCACCTGGCCTTTGTGTGGCCTGCAAGCTTCTGGCACATAATCTGTTCTCCAAGATCTCCACGTTGCCCTCAGGAGCGCGTCATGGCAAGCCAGAATGCATACGCTGGCACTAGAGAGACACAGTACAGCGGGGCAGTGAAGAATTCTTGCTGCAAGTCCGGGAACCCAAGTTAGGATCACAATACCTGCTTCAGGTGTCTGTAACTCCAAGGGACCCTACCTTTTACCCTGACTTCCAGGAGTACGCAGCACGCACGCACACACGCACACACACGCACAGGCACTGGGGTGGGGCAGACTCAGAGGCACCCTCCCTAGGCAGGGACTTACCAGTTTCTTCTCTGACAGAAGCTTCTTCCCAGAAGGCTCCCGGTGCTTAGCGTGATCTACAATGCCCACAGACAGCAATCTGCATGGTGCTTGCAGAAGCTGGCCAGGCCTGAGGACAGCACATGTGGTTGGAGCCCATTTCAAAACACCCTCAAACACAGTGCAAGTCTTTGCCAAGGCAAGTCTGGTAGATACCATGGCCCTAATAAAAAAGTCAGAAGGATTCAGTAAGGCCCTTGGGTTAAACATGAGCTTCAGACTAGAGCTAGAGCAGACTCTGGCACACGATAGAATCCAGAATGGTGCCAGAGAAAACAAGTGACCGGAGGAAGTGATCTGCTGGACCCCACGATGCACGGGGATGGATTCTGTGTCTGACAGCCCATGTGCACTCAGGCCAGGGGCTGGGCACACAGGTTTAGGTAATTAAGTCTTTGCAATGGTGAGTGAATCTCCAAGCAGAATATGAGGGATCTGCTTGGTGAGATTATTAAAAGGGAATCTAAACCTCAAGTCAGACTTTCTCCAAAGTAAAAACAGCCATTAGCTAAATTGTTACTGAAGAGCATGCTCTCGGGTAGCTGAAAACCATTAGTCTGGCACAGGAGAACACTGGCTAACGGCACCCACACACCCAGACACAGGTCACCTTTGCAACTGCTGCCTCAGTCTCCTCACCTGAAAGTGGAAAGGCTGGGCAAGGCCAAGCCAGTCCACATGGGTGCACCGTGGCGTCTGTCCTACTGTGAACACAATGAGCAGTGTCTGTGTGGTCTCAGCCTCACGCAGCTCCCATCCTTCTAATTTCCTGAGAGATGAGAGTGATGGGGGCCTCTGAGCCTCAGTGGCTTGTGCTCTAATGAGGTGACGTGCCCTCCTGCTGCTTCAGGGTGGGGACCTGCCCCCACAAAGCAATGCCAGACAGCACTGAAGCTTGAACAGCCACCATACACCCTGTGGCAGGAAGAACAGCTAGGAGGTAAAGATAGCTTCCATGAGAGCACCCACAAAACCCTGAGGCCAGGGGGGAGCTGAGCTGCTAAGCACACAGTAGGCTGGGCCACACTCGGCTCCACAGGGGTCTAGTGAGGCACCCTAGATCCTGCTCCTCCATACACCACCAGCTTATGATTCTATGCATGTGTCTTCCTTGGTCAGTACACAGTCTGAGTCTCCAATCGTTCCTGGTGTGGCCGGCAGAAGTCCACCTCGGAGTTTTGGGTCCTCCCAGTTTGTACTGTGGATCTCCACACCTTTCTGTGCCCCAGTGGCCCCAGCCATGTCCTCCTAAGCACAGCCCCGCAGACAGCCTCACCTCCAGGAACCACAGGACTCACATCTAGACGATGTGTGACACTGGTGTTTACATACTGTGGTGGCCCGTAGGCTCATATTTAGGAGGTGCGGCTGTGTTGGAGGAAGTGTGTCCCTGGGGCTGGTTGGGCCTTGAGGTTTCAGAAGTTCAAGCCTAACCTAGTGGCTCACTCACGCTTTCTGCTGCCTGCTGATGCAGATATAGAACTCTCAGCTTCCTCTCCAGCACCATGTCTGAATGTCACCATGCTTCCCACCCTGGCGATAATGGTCGATGAGCAGCCCCAATTAATGCTTTCCTTTGGGCTGGAGAGATGGCTCAGCAGTTAAGAGCACTGGCTGTTTGCTCTTCCAGAGGTCCTGAGTTCAATTCCCAGCAACCACATGGTGGCTCATAACCATCTGTAATGGGATCTGATGCCCTCTTCTGGTGTGTCTGGAGAGAGCTACAGTGTACTCTTATAAATGAAATAAATAAATCTTAAAAAAAAAAAAAGCTTTCCTTTATAAGAGTTGCTGTGACCATGGTGTCTCGTCACAGCAATAGAAACCCTAACTGAGACACACAGACATTCAGGGGGCACCCTCCTCTGGCTAGCCCTAAGGTTTTTTCTTTTTTAATTTTGAATACATTATTGCTTTGTTTTATGAATATGGGTGTTCTGCCTACATGTATGTGCAATATATGCATGTGTGTACATATCTACCTAGGGTCTGTGGATGTACAAGTGGATATCAAATCCCTTGGAACTGGAGTTACAGACAGTTGTGAGTTTCCAGGTGGGTCCTGGGAATAGAACCCTAGTCTTTTGTAAAAAGCAGCCACACTGTTAACCACCAAGCCCTCTGAAGTTTGTTTTTTGTTTGTTTGTTTTAATTTCTACAGTGCCTAGAGAGATAGATGGCTCAGTGGCTCTGGGCAAATGGCTCATGGTTAAAGAGTACTGGCTGCTCTTCCAGAGGTCCTGAGTTCAAATCCCAGCAACACATGTAATCTGATGCATGCAGGTGTACATGCTGATAAAAAATACATATACATAAATAAATAATAAAATTACCTACTACAGAGCTACAACCCCAGCCCTAACTATAGATTATTGACTATAGGTTGTCTTTTTTTTTTTTTTTTTTTTTTTAAGGTTTTTCGAGACAGGGTTTCTCTGTGTAGTCCTGGTTGCCCTGGAACTCATTCTGTAGACCAGGCTGGCTTCGAACTCAGAAATCCACCTGCCTCTGCCTCCCAAGTGCTGGGATACTTCTTTCTTTCTTTCTTTCTTTCTTTCTTTCTTTCTTTCTTTCTTTCTTTCTTTCTTTCTTTCTTTTTTAATATTTATTTCTTTATTATATGTAACTACATTGTAGCTGTCTTCAGACACCCCAGAAGAGGGCATCAGATCTCATTACAGGTGGTTGTGAGCCACCATGTGGTAGCTGGGATTTGAACTCAGGACCTTCAGAAGAGCTGTCAGTGCTCTTAACCGCTGAGCCATCTCTCCAGCCCCCAATGCCACACTTTCTAAGGGAAGGCATGAGTGGTTCCCTGGAGACCTAGGCAAGATAGGGATGCCCACATTCACTCCTATAAGCCATGTGCTTTCAGATGCTAAGGCAGAAAAAAAAAAATAAATGAAAGAAAGACAGACAGACAGAAAGAGAAAGAGAGGAAGCTGTGGGCTAGAGATGATGGCCCAGTGATTACAATTTAGACTGCTCTTGCAGACAACCCAAATTCAGTTCCTAGCACCCACATCAGACAGCTTAACTATTTGTAGGAACTCTAACACCTTGTACTGGTTCCAAAGAAATCTGCTCTTTGCGCATACACCCACAGGCAGACAGACAGACATATAATTTCTAAGAATCTTAGAAAGAGGAGAAGGGGGCTGGTGAGATGGCTCAGTGGGTAAGAGCACCCGACTGTTCTTCCAAAGGTCCAGAGTTCAA
>NC_034592.1:162294590-162352443 GCF_900095145.1 Mus pahari | reverse complement strand
AAAAAAAAAAAAAAGAAAGAGGAGAAGGTGAGAGAATACTGAATGCATAGAAAACCCCAAGAAAATTGTTTACATAATCACACATTATTATATTGTCTTAGCATTTATATTGCTGTGAACAGACACCATGACCAAGGCAACTCTTATAAGGACAACATTTAACTGGGGCTGGCTTACAGGTTCAGAGGCTCAGTCCGTTATCATCAAGGTGGGAGAATGGCAGCTTCCTGGCAGGCATGGTGCAGGAGGAGCTGAATTCTATACCTTGATCTGAAGTCCTATCCCCACAGTGACACATTTCCTTCAACAAGGCCACACCTCCTAATAGTGCCACTTCCTGGGCCAAGCACATCCAAACCACCACATATATACCAGCAGCAATCAATCAGAAATTAAAGTTAAGAAAGCAACCCTTTTGCCAGGTACAGTGGTGCACACCTTCAGTCTCAGAGCTGAGGAGGCAGAGGCAGATGAATCTCTCTAAGTTTGAGGCCAGACTGGTCTACAGAGCAAGTTCCACGACTGCCCTGGGTTACACAGAGAAATTCTGTCTCAAAAAACAAAACAAAACAACAATGGCAGCAACAACAAACAAAAGAAAAAGAACATATAATCTTCTTTATCCAGAGCCACATATGAAAAGCACTTGAACGTAAATTAAAAATACACTGTTTCTCGTTTATTTTATGAGTGTTTTGCCCACATGTATGTATGATGTACACCACATGAACACCCAGTGCCCATGGAGGTCAGAAGAGGGCATCAGATTCCCTGGCACTGGAGTTATGGATTGCCAAGAACCTCTGTTGTGTTTGGGGAATTGAATCTGGGTCCTCTGTAAGAGTAACAAGTGTTTCTAACCACCAAGTCACCTCTCTGGGCCACTCTGTAATAAATTGATAATGAACATTGCATCAGATATAGAAGCTCATGTCTGCAACCCTTACAGTGGAGCTCAGGGGAGCAGGATCCCCTTGACTCTGAGGTCAGTCTAAGCTGTTATGATTTCCAGACTCTCAGCTACACAGGGAGAATTTATCTAAACACAGGAGGCAGCTGGGGCTGCTGGCCTGCACATTTAACCCCAGCAGGTTCAAGACTAGCCTCAGCTACACTGTGTGAGGCCAGCCTAAGTCATGTGAGACCCTGCCTCAAAAAAAACAAAAAAACAAAAAACCAATCAACTGGGGCTGGACAGACAGCTGAGTGGTTAAGAGCACTGAGTGCTCTTTCAGAGGTCCTGAGTTCATTCCCAGCAACCATATGGTGGCTCACAACCTGTAATGGGATCTGATGCCCTCTTCTGGTGTTTCTGAAGACAACGACAGTGTACTCACATATATGAAATAAGTAAACCTAACAACAACAACAAAAAACCCAACCAACCAGTCAAGCCAACCAAGCAACCAGTAGCAAATGATCCAGCCCTAGTGTGCCACTTGCAGAATTCTGTCTCTGCCAAAGGGGGTTCCAGGGGTGAACCCGTTCTGTCTATACAAATGTTCCACAAAGCAAACCCTTTCATTATTACCGTTTGACAATGGAAGATGCTGAAGCAAAGAACAGGAACAGAACTCACCAAGGACTTGAACTACTGCATGAAGAGAAGAGTGTTGTAGGAACACGGTGGGTGGCTCTGCTCTGGGTACCTGCTGGCACACTGGCAGCTAGACCTGTAAGGCACAGGCTGTCACCATCAGCTGGTTTGGCACTGGTGGAGCCAAACGGAAATGTTAGGAACAGCTGCAAAGCCACCTGGAGTCGTGACACAGAATCGGGCCTGTTTTGGCTGTTTCCTTCTTTCTGTGCTTCCTGTGGTTGTTTTGTTTGTTTTTTTCTTTTGGTGTGGGGGTTGGTTTTAGGACAAGGTCTCACCATATAGCCTTGGCAGGCTTGGATTCATAGAAACTGTTTGCTTCCGCCTCTAAGTGTAGAGACCAAAGGTGTATGCTGCCACAGTCCACTCCTTACCCCACTTTCAGTTCGTGTGTCCACTCTTTGAGATGGGCGGCTCCCTGCCAGGGAACGAACGAAACCTCTTTCTCTTCGCTGTTTTCTCTCTCACTGCTTTCCTAGCGCTATCTGTGCACTGTCCCATCTAGTGTCTACAGCCACCTGGGACTGATAAAGTTAAGATGAATTAAAATCCAGCCGGGGAGATGACTCGGTGGGCAAGAAGGCTTGCTGTGTGGCTCGCAACCCGTGCCTACTACATGGAGGCCGAGATGGCAAGATCCAGACTAAGGGAGAAACCTGGCCTCAAGGGAATGGGAGACTGCTAGAGGATACCTAATGTCCTCTTACCCGCACATGTGCACGTGCATGCATCTGCACACTCACATGCATGGACATGCACACTCACAAGAGTAAATAAAGCCTACCTAGTTCTTCATTGCTATAGGCCACACAGGGCTAAACCAGGAAATACAGATCAGGATACTAGTGGGCAGGGTCTACCCACAGCAGGGTGGAGCAGTGGGCAGGGTCTACCCACAGCACACTGCAGAGGGAGCCTAGGAGAGACTGCTCACTTTTGTCTAACAGTGCCTCTGCTGGGCCAGTGAGGAAAGTCAGGGCCTGGAGCCTGAGAGCCAAGATGCTTTAAGGCTGTATGTACAGCAAGGCTTTCATGCATGGGGAATTTCACAGTGCTACAGTGTGAGAGGGTCACTGATGCTATACAGGATGCTAAGCTCCCAACTACTGTCCACAAGAGGTATGTCCAGGAACCTTCTGCACTGGTTTCACTGTGAACTGACTGGCACCAGAGACATGTGTCAAGATGTCTTCAATGAGAAAGAAAAAAGGATTGTGGGAGAGAGGTGTACCTCAGTTAGTAGAATGCCTACCTACCTAGCATGCACAAAGCCCTGGGGCTGACCCCTGGAATCACATAAACCAGGCATGTCACCACTTACTCAGGAGGTGGAGGTAGGAAGGTCAGAAGTTCAAGGTCATCCTCTACTACATAGCAAGTTCAAGGCCAGCCAGAGAACCAGATACATGCGAACCTGTCTTTAAAAAAAAAGAGAAAGGGGGCTGGTGAGATGGCTCAGTGGGTAAGAGCACCTGACTTCTCTTCCGAAGGTCTGGAGTTCAAATCCCAGCAACCACATGGTGGCTCACAACCATCTGTAACAAGATCTGATGCCTTCTTCTGGAGTGTCTGAAGACAGCTACAGTGTACTTACATATAATAAATAAATAAATCTTAAAAGAGAGAGAGAGAGAGAGAGAGAGAGAGAGAGAGAGAGAGAGAAAGGGGAAAAAAGCATTCTTGAGGAATGTTTTCATTTCTTCAGTGTTATTCTTTTATAGGCTAAGCACAATTGGTTCATAGTATTCACAGTTAACTAACTTAATTCTAAGCATCCTAAGTTTTCATTTTGCTACAGGATATTAAATCCCACGGGGGTATTACTGTTTCTGCTACATACTTTTACACTTCATTACATATGTTTGTGATTTACTTCGTTCTTCATGTGGAAAACATTTAGAAACTGGAGTATCATTTTGTCACCTGACAACTCACATTACATGGTTTTTACTTAATTATATGTCATTCACGGGGGTGGGAGGAAGTGTTCCTGCTGTGTGCGGTGGCAGATGCACTCCGGAAGCCAGACAGGCATCTGGGTTCCAGGCCAGCAAGGGAGAGCCTGTCTCAAAAACAAAATAAAGCACGCGTTCAACAACGCTGCTGTCTGGGTGCCTGCCCTATGGGGCTTTGTGGGACAGACAAGACAGACTGGAGGGACAGCTGCCACCCCCCCCCATCCCTGACCCAGCTCTCAAGGTCCCCAGACTGGTTCACACGCAGGCAGGGAAACCTCCCGACAGCTCCGAAACTGTTCCATGCCTGGTCCTTTAGGTTCCTGAGTAGGAACAAGGCCATTTGCTCTCACCCCAGGCGCATCTCTACCGATCCTTAGTGTGCAGAATGCTTCTTTACCTCATCTTTAAAAGAATGCCTCTACAAAGCCGCGGAGGCGGGGACTCAGGAGGACTCTGCCCCTAGTTAGGCGACACACTGAGGCGCCTGCATCTTAACAGGCAAGCCTCTACCCTAGTAGCGCATCCATAAAGGCCTTCCAGAAGAGCTGGGCAAGGGGACGTTTCTGCATTGTTTTCTGTTCATGTCTCACTATGTGGCCTAGGCGGGCCTCGAACTCCTAGAAATCCACCTGTCTCAGCTGGGAAGCTGAGCTTACAGGCATGCGCCACCACGCTCAAGCTAAGGCAAGAACGAGTCTTTCAGAAACCAACTTTCCGGCGATCAGGCCGGACGGGCTCTCCTCATTAGAGCCACGGCGCACACAGAGATCCCGCCTAGTCACCCCGCCCGCCACCTGCCGCCGGAGAACTCACACCCGTGCAGCGCCGCCCGCACCCACCGGCTCCCAGCAGCTCCCTCCTCCGCTCGCCCCAATGCTTCCGGGGTGGGGCTCTGGCCGCGCATGCGCAGTGCAGCAGCAAACCGGAAGGGGAGGCACCACACCCGAGTCCCGCGGTCCCTATGGCTCCAAAGCCAAAGTCCACAGTCTGGGCACTGAGGAAGCTGAGCAGAAGGATCGCCGTGAATTCTTGCCCAGCCTGAGACACACAGTGATCCTGTCTCACAAAACCAGGAAAAAGCCAGGTGCCGGGGATGTCTGAGAGTTCCGGGCCACATAGGTTTTGTACAGTGAGCCTCCGTCTAACCAACCAAACCAAAAAAGGGTGGAAATGATAGGGTGTTTAAAAACTGTACTTCGTTCACAAATAACAAGACGTAACATGTTCAATAAACAGAAATGAGGTAATGGCTAAAAAAGTGTTTTAATGGAAATGGGAAGTCTTCCCCTTTTTACAAGTTTGAATGGACACTCAGTCACTGAAGCCCACGTCTGAAAACTGGTATAAGAGGAAAGGAAGACGCCTCCTTTCTGGGCCAGGCCTGTGTCTGCCCAGTGCCTCTGCGGACGTCTCCCATCTCCCACTGTGCTATATGCTAAGCCTGCAGAGATGTCCATCCACCCATAGCCCCTGACATGCGCAGCGGGTAGTGGGTCAGCACATCTGAAAACCGCAGTCCTCAGTGGTCAAGTTCACCAAGTATTGAACGGATGTTGGGAAACAGGAGGAAGAATGAGCAGCGATTTCCAAATCTCCCTTTGCATCTTTTCTGGTCTTCAGTAGGAGGAGTCATTGAAAACAAAACACAGTCAACCACACCTGCAGGAAGGGTTCATTTCAGCCTAGGACTTTCCAAAACATTCGTGTTACAGAAGAAAAGCTATAATACAGGCAATGAAAAAGACTGGCATACTTTCCCCCACAAAATTACATAAAAATCAACAAAACATTAAATAAACAATATTAATCATTAAATATATTAACACCAAAATCAGGTATAAATTAGGAAATAAATGTACAAACTATTTCACAAAGTGCTTTTAAAAATATATACACAACATTCAAGAAATTCTTAATGTAAGACATTTCAGATTGAACTTTTGGGGTGGTACATATTTTAAGTGTTCTTTTCTTTCAAAAAGTATTAACACGCACTAACACAGCACTTAACATACACATACACACATACACACTAATACAGCACTTTAACATACACATATATACACACACATACATACACACACATACATACACACATGTACACACATACATGTATGCATACATAAAAGGCATATTCCCAGATTGGCAAGGAATAAAAACCATTTTTCACAGTTACTTAAAATGTTTCGACATTTTCAATGGGATATTTTAGCCCCCAACTGAGCTTGTAGGCTAGTTTTATAAAGATTGCCAGAAGGGAAAGGAGCTAAAGAGACCCTAAAATGAAGTCCCTAAAATGAAGTTGCTAATACTTCTGTCACATAGCGATCAGAAACTTGTTTCTGTGAAGTTAAAGCCATCATGTAGTCAGCCCTTGCCTGTGTGTTTCCTAAACCCTGTGCCTATGAGACATATACGCCCATGGTTGTTGATGACAGTCCCACAGGAGAGGGAGAATGTCCTAGAGTAAAACGGCAGCCAACACAGACAAGTCCTTTAATCCGGCCCTTGGCTCTTCTGTAAGTAAATGGAGCTTGCACTGTATTTTCCAGCAAGACTGTCAAGATTAATTCAAGCAAACCCCACCAAAGTGCCTTACCCATTGAGCTACAGGTAAGTTTTATATTTTAAAAACTGTCAGCTGAAAACAGGTGTGGTGGTGCATGACCTGGTCTCAGCACTTGGGAGTGGAGGCAGGAGGATCATTAAGCTCGGCCTCAGCTATGTTGTGAGTTTGAGGCCAGTCTACATATGAGACGCCAAGCAAAAGCAACCTGGTGGACAGGCCTGACGCGCCACGCCCTGCATCCTTGGGGATGGTTTTGTATGTCCTTGGTTGTTGTTAGCACTCATCTTCCAGGTTGTTCTTTTCTTCTCATAGTAACATTGTTATTATCCAAATAAATGCTGAGAGATATGCGTGCTACATTATATGCGGTGCTTTCCTTTGACAGAACCTTTTCAAAAAGGCTGTCTCTCATGTTTGTACAGAGTTAAAACAAGATTAAACATCCTAGGAATGTAAAAAAATAAAAATAAAAAAAACCAAACCACTCAATTCTCGCTGTATAAAACGTGTCCTTTTTGTTCGAAAGAACATAATAAAGTTATTTGGATTCATTAAAAATGCAGTGTGGGTTTCAGACTTCCCTAAATGCAAAGGAACATTTGCTTGGCAACCTGAACTCAGGTCCTGAAGAAGTAATATCCACACTTGCCACCTGCTTGGAAAATTAAACACGAGTTCTTTAAATTCTCTATAAACTTAGGTTTGGGTACACTCAAATCCTAGAGATGACGCCAAGGGCCAAAGCCACACACTACACACAAGCAGCTGGGAGACAGCCAGAACCGCTCTTCAGACACTGCCCTCCTCAGTGAAGGCTCCCCTCACGCTGCCCATACCCTCACGGACAGTCACCTGGAATACAGTCACCAATGATCCCTCTTCCCTCGCTAATACGAAGACATACTTTGGGATCATGGAAACTAGAGAGACACAGGCAATTGGTAAGTTCTGGAAGGGACAGCTCATGGTCCTTGCACACAAAGCACATCTTCCTTGTTACAGTGACATGACTCAAGACATAGAAGGTGTCCCCAAGCCCTACTTAGGCACAGAAGAGATGGCCACCTAACGGGGTACGTCAAGCTATGAGCCGCCAGTTGAAGAAACATTTACAGTCCACTTTGCAGCAATGGTATGAGAGGGGGCAGACTGAGTCTGTTCACGGCAGCATGGACCATCACTAGGCACAGAATATGTGATGACATGGTGACCCCCCCCCCCAAAGCTAGCTAAGAACATCAGGGAGGGGGCAGGGGACACACACAGGACAACTTCCCCATCGTACCGATATACAATACTTTACACAGCACCAGACATGTCACGCCATCGCAGCCAGTGGTGCACACGGCATCAGGCCCAGCATGAAACGAGCCTGCCTCTCATGCAGACACGGCACTGGGCAGAGTGGGTGACCAACATGTTGCTACTCATCAGAACTGCCACCGGCTTGTCCAGAACATACTACTATGAAGGGTCCAAAGACAATGTTTGTTCTTTATTGCTGGTAATTCCCATACTGGCCCTAAAAGAGAACAAGACATAGATTACACCTCTATAGTTTGGGTCTGCACACCCAAACAATGGGAAGCTTCCTTCCACAGCCAGAACCCTGGGTGCCTGGGTGTCTCAGAGCCTGCCAGAATCCACAGACACTTCTGCAATCCAGAGGTACCGTCCTTTAGCCCAACAGTCACTCCCTAACCTTACACAATTGTTTTCTTACTTATTTTGATCAGCTTTCCTCACAGGCAATGTGCCCTCCCTCACTGGGCAACCGGAAGGAAGGGCCTGGCCATATGCCTACCCAGACGTCATGGTGGCCCTCCAGGAAAGGAGTTCCCGGTGCCCCTGATGGGGCAGCAGAGCTAGTGCTTACACGGGTGACCTGCTAACATGATCAGTCAACACAAAATCTGACAGAGAAAAAACGAGTTTGAATGCAGGCTGACTGCAGGGTTGGAAGCCAACAGAGGAGTCTCCTGGAGGACAGTTGTCTTTACGGACACGGGCACTCAACCCCAGCTTCTTCTCCCCCACAGCTAGCTGAGGAGGGCTCCTGGGAGCCCACAGTGAAGAGTCTATGCAAAGCAGACTGACAGATAGGTACCCAGGGGGTGAAGCAGAGGGCAGAGCAGGCCTCGAGTATAATCCTTAGGGCAGGCAGACTCAAGTCTGAGCCACTGCCTCTCAAGCCAGCTATTCCATCCTGCAAGAGACACACAGGACAGAGCCCAGAGCTGCTTCTGACCCTCAGAACTGGGAAGTAGGCTGGAGGAGCGACTTGCATTCATGGGTAGAGGCTAGGGACAGCAGAAAGCACATTCAGTACACACAAAACCTTGCCTGTGCTTGACTACATCACGGGACTACCGACGTGATTGGGACCTTGAGGCTCACAGCTATAACTCCTACAGGCTGCAGTAAAGGTTTGGATGGGGATGCTTGTCCCTGAGACGTCACTGCTGTGTCTCCTCTAGAGGCAGATGGAGTGATGACCTCCAGTTTAGTCTATAACTAAGTTAGCACGCCTCTCTTGTTGATCCACAAATTCAAAAGACACTCTTTTCTGGCCTCTGGGAAAAGAGGTATCTGTGTCATTAAGAGCACCCGAGCAACTCTAGCCCCACAGTGGCTGCACACTCTTGCTTTACCAGAGGCCATCTAGTCCCACCTGTTGTTCCTCAGGACAGTAAGAGAAATCCTTGCCAGGCCTCACTTGACACTTGGCAGATAGCGCTTCCTGAAATGCCCAGAAAGCTTGCCTGTTCATAGCCGTAAGGCCGCTGCTGCTGGGCAGAAGGTCCCGTCTGCGATGTTCTGTAACTTCCATACTGCTGACCTTGTCCTTGCTGGTAGCTTGAGTACTGTGAGGGGGCTCCCTGGGCAGGACCTGTGAAGACAGCAGAGGCCGTGAGAACAACCATGACCAGCTCTCCATGCCTGTGAACATCCAGGCACCAGGTAGCTGTACTTTGGTGGGTACAGCCTGTGCTATGATAGTGTCACAATCCAGCTTGCCATCTGTGAGAGTCCCTTGAGGACTTGGGACTGTGCCCACACAGATATGGAGCACCGAGGGCCTGTCCCCAGGACCACCTAAGGCCAGTTATAGTGGACCCGTAAAGCAGAGCCATAAATGCCAACAGGAACAGGGAAATTCTCTGGCAGAAGAGAAATGTCAGGTTTCTTCTGAAGACTAAGGTGAGGGCTCAGGCGAGGATTGCTAAAGTCCCCACATCTGTTTAGTTGTTAGAGTGTGTGTGTGTGTGTGTGTGTGTGTGTGTGTGTGTGTGAGATCACCACGGATGGCAATACTCTGCCATGGAGCCGCAGTCCAGCCCCCTGGTGAAACCCAGACAGACTTTCAATGCCTTATGGCTGTGGCCTCAGGGTGTTTTTTTTGTTTTGTTTTGTTTTTTTAAAGATTTATTGATTTATTTAATGTAGATATGAGTACTATAGCTGTCCAGATGGTTGTGAGCCTTCATGTGGTTGGTGGGAATTGAATTTAGGACCTCTACTTGCTCTGGTCAACCCCGCTTGCTCAGCCCCTGCTTGCTCCGGCCCAAAGATTTATTTATTATAAATAAGTACACTGTAGCTGACTTCAGACGCACCAGAGGAGGGCATCTGATCTCATTAAGGGTGGTTGTGAGCCACCATGTGGTTGCTGGGATTTGAACTCAGGACCTTCAGAAGAGCAGTCAGTGCTCTTACCCGCTGAGCCATCTCGTCAGCCATGTTTTTCTTTCCTTCTGCACATATATCTGCACATCACTCTCATCAAGCAGAGGCCAGAGGAGGGAGTCAGATATCTCCTGGGACTGGAGTTACAGTCAGATGGGATCTACTGCTTAGATGCTGAGAACCAAACCCAGGACCTCCGCAAGAGAATTAAGTGCTGTTAACAGCTGCACCATCTCTCCAGGCCCTGATGTTGGTTTCTGATTGTGACCACAGTACAGGGATAAATGATGATCTTAGACACAGGGAGGCAGGAACTGGGTACATGGGAATCCTCTAAAACAACCGCCCAACCTCTCCAGCGATCAACAGCCACCCCAAAATAAGCCTACTCAACATCTGCCTAAACAGCACCATCACAGTGTACGCAGCGCACGGCAGACATCAGAGGGTCCTCTGTGAGGAGACAGGCGTCCCTCTTACCATAGCCCTGCTGCTGCCCCGGGTAGCTCTGCTGGTTGGGATACTGCTGCTGGGAGTAGGTCTGCTGCTGTGCTGTGCCCTGCTGGTACCCAGCCTGCTGCTGACTGTACTGGGAGTTTCCTGCAGAAAGAAGGGGGCACAGTCTCATCTCTGGGCAGTGCAGGAGGCTCCCTGCAACCCACAGGACAGTGAGTAGCCAAGGAATCCTTTCACCATGTCCCCAGAGGCAGTACATTCCCACAATGGCTCAAATATCATATGGCTTTTTTTTGTTTGTTGTTGTTGTTTTTTTTTCTGAGACAGGGTTTCTCTGTATAGCCCTAGCTGTCCTGGAACTTGATCTGTAGACCAGGCTGGCCTCGAACTCAGAAATCCTGCCTGCCTCTGCCTCCCAAGTGCTGAGATTAAAGGCCACCACTGATCAGCTCATATGGCATTTCTGTCTTAATATTTTATAAAATACAACCGAAAAGCCCGATAATATAAAATGGTTGATGTAGCTGCTCAGGTTAATGACAGTCCTGTGCACCGAATGATCACGTTCCATTCCACACAGCTGATTGTTAGTTGTCAAGGTCACTGGATTTACAACCACACAACCCAGTCTGTCTGTGAACGTGTTTCTTGAAAGGCTGAACCAAATGTATGTGACACAAAGTCATGGCCTGGGGTCCCTGAATGAACAGAGGAGAAAGGAGCTGAGACAGCATTTGTCCCCCTCTGCTTCCCACCTGCGGATGCAACCGCTGTCCCAGGCTCCCGCCACCACGGACTATACTTGAAACTGTAAACCAAAGTAAACCCTTCCTTAAGTTTCTTCTGTCAGGTGTTTTGTCCCAGCAACAAGACAAGTAAGATACAGCCTCCAAAGCTACCTTTACTTCCTAAGATATGAATGGGACCTTAATCAGAAACAAGATCTCCAGTGAATGCCAAGCATGAGGGTCTGTGTAAGGTCAGAGAAATCTGAGCAGATACACAGAGGCCACAAGACAATGCAGGTAGAGTCTAGAACATGTCTCTCCAAGCCAAGAGAGAGTCAGACGGATGGCCGGCAGCAGATGCTGGAGAGGCCTGGTGCAGACCTGCCCCGAGCTGGCAGAAGGTAGCTTTGCAGACACCTTGACCTCAGATCTCAGGCCCCCAGAGCTAGGAGGGGGTGAAGGCCTGACGTCCCAAGATGCCCAACTGGCGCCCCGAGAGTCTGCTCATTTGATATGCAGAGGCTTGAGAGGGGTGCCCTGCCTACTATGTGTTTGGTTTTGAAGGAATAAAATGTAAATAAGTGTAGCTGGTGAGAATCAAGTCTGAAGGGCTCAGAGAGACCAAGCAGGCAGAGTTAAACCTGTGGGCTAAATCATATGACATGTGACATAACAGTGTCACATACAGAGACACTCACTTTCATGTGGAGTTATTCTAAGAGAGACTATAGGTCAATTATTAAACATTTCACCGGGCAGTTGTAGCACATGCCTTTAATCCCAGGACTCGGGAAGCAAAGGCAGGCAGATGTCTGAGTTCAAGGCCAGCCTGGTCTACAGATCGAGTTCCAGGATAGCCAAGGCTACACAGTGAAACCTGGTGTGGAAAAAACAACAACAACAACAACAACAAAATCCAGGAGAGAGAGCTCAGAGGTTTAAGAGCGAGTGGCTACTCTCCCACAAGACCCAAACTTGGTTCTCAGAGTCCATTAGGTGGTTCACAACAACCTACAGCTCCAGCTCCAGGGGATCCAACACCCTCTTCTGGTCTTTAAGGATGTCCCCAGTGAGGGTGCACATGGTTACACGCATGCATTTTAAAAAATACTATATATGTACTATGCATGTATGTATGTACATACGTAGCACGCATGCATGCAAGCATGCGTGCTAAGTCCTACTGAGCCCATGACTCTCAAGTTGCTCAGGGACCGTGTATCTCTTCTTCCTTCCACATTCCATGGCATCCCATCAGTGACAATGCCTGTCAGCCAGGAGGAACACATTTATACCACGGAGGGGCAAACGCTATGAAGCAAGGCTTTCTGTCTCAGAGCCTCATAGCAACAGCACACAGCTGTCACTCTTTCCCCCGTTCCCACAGCACCACGAAGGTCTCCATGCTGGGGCCACAAGCTCCTTACAAAAGCAGCTGTCCTACTAGCCCATGGGCTATTGAGCTGGAAGAATGGCCATGTTTGTCTCCTAGCAGCAAAATCCCCAACACGGTCAAACTCTGCCCTGTTTCCCAAATGCACAAGGCAAGTGAAGCCCCGCTGCGCAGCCCGCAAACCCAACTCCACAGACCTACACCAATGACTCGGCTGAGACGTGCTGGAGGCCAGCATTGCTAGGTCCTAGGGGTGTGGTGTCTGAACCACTGTGCCTGTGCTGCGCCTGCGCACTGGGGCATGGCGTGCGCCGCCATGCTTCTTACCCCCCTCGTAGTAGTGCTGTGTGGGGTCCTCAAACGAGCGGTCATAGCTCTGCTCTGTGTAGGACGACTGCTGATAGGCGTAGTCACCGTGGCCTACAAGGAAACAGGTGATGTATTTGGAGGTGTCTCTGGGCCTTGGTCCTGGGGGACAATGGGGCTGTGCTACAGTGAGCTCGGGCCAGGGGATGAGGCAGATCTGGCTGAGTCTACTTCTCCAAGCCTCTCCAAGACCCTCTGTTCTCTCTCTTGTTCTTGTTCTCTCTCTCTCTCTTTCCCCCTCTACCTCTAAAATGCAGATGTCACCAACACTGTGGGACTGCTATAAACCACAGAGCAAATCAAGCCTCTTGCTAGCACCAGCTGCTCTCTTCTGTTCTTGCACAGCTCCTGGGGGTTTCTGGGTAGCAGTATGCTATGTCCACGAAAAGGCTTTTGGATCATGCCACCACCTCACACCAGGAATCATGGCTTGGTACAAGACTTGTCTCTTCCGCCTACCTTGCTCTTAGCCCCAATCCCAGACATACAGCTTACCTAATGCTATGGCTGACACCAGGGCCCTGGCCAGAGCTCCCCAGAGACCTCTATCTTTATCTCTCAAAAATCTATATTTAAAATGGATATTTATTGAGACAGGGTCTCCTAAGGTAGCCCAGCCTGGCTTCAAATTCTTAATCTTCCTGCTTTGCCTTCCTGGGACCTGAGATTCTAAGGCCTGGGCTACCATACCCAATATGATCATTTTAAGTGTCACTTCCACAAATCCACTTAAAGGTAACTGAAAGTGACAATTTGCTGAAGTGAGGGCAGGAGGCTAGAAGTTGGGACCCATCATGTTACATACAACTGTCATCGATGGCTGGTGCCACCTAGCTCAGACTGTTACTACCTTCTGGGAAAAGGAGGCAGAGAAAACCCAAAGAGGTGGATGCAGTCCCATGATGATGCTCAGGGAACATCTGAATTAGGACCTGCCATGTCCCAGGTACTCCGTGACCCTCTGCATGGCTATGTCCATGCTCAGCATCCACTGAAACCGCCTGATCAGCAGAAAGGCCTGGACCTCCAGCTTAGTACCCATGACCTCTATATCTGTGACCTCCGTATCTGAGATCAGCCTTAGTCCATGTCCCAGTGTGCCCAAGCAGAGGGGACTCAGGATGCTTTGCTGGCAGGACACAGAGCTCTGGATATGAAGAGCACACCAACCAGGAGCTGCCAGCAGCGCGCCTTACCATCTGGGTAGTACTGTTGACTCATGGGCTCTGCGGAGCCCTGGCTGTGGCTGTACTGTTCGCTGTAGTACTCCTCTTGGCCCAGGTACTGCTGGGAAGAGCCTGTTGGGATGTGACCAGACACTTAAGACCAGCATGCAGTGGGTAAGACAGCTCACCCCTGGTTTAGCAGCAAAGCCATGCTAAGAAGCCTTGCCCATGGGAGGAACGCATCCAGGACTATTCAACCATCAATCCTTCTCCTCATAACCCAAATTCTCTGGAACTGCAACAACAGCCAGCTGTGTCTCCAGACCCAAATATCTGCTCCCTGGGCTAGCTAATGCTCACTCGGTCCCCCACGGCACCTATGCATCCAGCGTTCTTGCTCGTGCCTTGGAGAAAACCTTATGACTCCCACCTGGGGAGAGAGAGTACTGACCCCCTCACCGACGGCTGAAGCAGGCTGGCCTTACCTTGCTGGGAGGGTCTGTAGGGCGCCATGGGCCGCTGCCCCATCATGCTGCCTCCTTGACCACCCTGGCCCATCATGGCAATGGGTGCCTGGCCCTGGTAATGCTGGCTTCCACCCTGTGCTGAGTTGTAGTGGGACGTGGCTGCCTGCTGGTGCATCATGGAGACTGTGTAAAAGGACAGAGACCCCAAAATAAACCCGAGAAAGCTCTAGGGTAGAACTCCTTTCCCCGAAAACCCGACTCCCTCTGATAACCAGTGCCTTTGATTCCAAGTTGTATCTCTAACAGTGTGGGCTGCATCCATGATTTGGTACAAGGCTAGACCTCAGTTGTTAGGACTAACATTTGGCTATCTTAGGAAAGAGCCACTGGGCAAGACGAATCAGGCCCATACACAGCTCCTGGCTACAGAAACTAAAATCCTGTCCTTCCTTGTCCCCAGGGCTTGTCCCTCCTTCAGGTGTCACAGTGTGCTCTCTCTACTTCTTGAGCAGCAGTCCTACAGCACTGTGGACTACGCCAGCCTGCCTGCTGGCCCAGCTACACACTGCTCAGAAGTCACTGGAACACCAACATCCCACAGAAACCAAATAAGAGCCATTTGTTTTAAAGTTTGTAGAAAGCCAGGTGGAGTGTGCATGTCACCTGAGCTACTCAAAAAACGGAGGAGAGAAGATGCCAAGTTCAAGGCCAGCCATGGCAATTTAGTGAGAGAGTGTAGCTCACTAGTAGAGCCCTTACCTTGCATGTATGAGACCCTGCGTTTAGTCCCTAGCACTGAAGGAAAAAAAGGAGAAAAAGGAAAAAAAGAAAGAAAGAAAGAAAGAAAGAAAGAAAGAAAGAAAGAAAAGCTTCTAGAATCCATGTTGAAAAAAAAATGAGGTGAAACACTCTTCAAAGAGACATTGTAGCACTATAAGGAAACATACCGTCTTATTTTGTAACATTCCTCTGTGACAGGTGTCTCTGATGCTTAGGGAACATCTGGATTGGAACCTGCCATGTCCCAGGTACTCTGTGACCCTCTGCATGGCTACCTCCATGCTCAGCATCCACTGTCAACCGGGGCCCCTGCTCAGCAGAAAGGCCTGGACCTCCAGCTTAGTACCTATAATCTCCAGTTTAGTACCTATGACCTTTATATCTGTGACTTCCAGCTTAGTACCTGTAACCCCCAGTTTAGTACCTGTGACCTCCAACTTAGTACCTGTGACCTCCATGTCTGAGACTTCCAGTTTAGTACCCGTGACCTCCATATTTGTGATTTCCTGCTTAGTACCTGTGACCTCCAGCTTAGTAGCTCTGACCTCCAGCTTAGTAGGTGTGACCTCCATATCGGTGACCTCCATGTCTCTGACCTCCAGCTTAGTACCTGGGACCTCCAGCTTTAGTATTTGGACCTCTATTTATCTTTTCTTCTTCTAGCCTTTGCCAGGGGTCCCTCGCCCGAGACCAGTGCTCCTCTTCCAAGTCAGCCAATGGCTTCCTTTCCTTAGAATTGCTGAGGCCTCTGAGCAACCACTCAGGGCTGAGTCAGTTTGTCCACCATCCCAGCCCTGTGGAAATGCCCAGGGAAGAGCCACAGTGCTCACTGGGGGACTGTCCCTTAGGAGCTACACAGCCAAGTTGCCTCCTGAGTTTGCTAGGGTTGAGAGCTGGCCACAGATATGGGGCCAGGTGTAGGGATAGTACCTGGGTTGGACTGCATGTTGATGTTGGTCCGAGACACATAGTTGCTGATGGCACCTTGGCCTTGCATGGGGACACTCTGCGAGGTAGGTCCCGAGTGGCTGTACCCAGGGCCGGTACCATGGCCACTGCCTGACAAGCTCATGGAGGTTGTGGGCAGTGTGCTCTGAGCCGTCTGCTGCATGGACACGTGGTTTGGACCTGCCAGGAAGGGCACAAGAGGTAGTGTCAGGCACTGGAGGCCAGGTTTCCACGTCAAATAAAGACAACCAAGTTCCCTTCAGATGACTTTGAGGAAGAAGGCCAACTCAAGGTCACTAACGCTTAGGAATGGAGTGAGTGGTTAATGCACACACACACACACACACACACACACACACACACACACACACACGTGTTCCTGAGAGTCCCCAGTTGGTACTAGGAGTTCTTATTTTGTAGCATGAACAGCGGCAACACCACACTATCATTCTTAAAGAACGCACACGGAAGCACATGACCGTACATTAAATGCCACAGGTCAGAATAGAGTGGACCTGGATACTTGGAGTCAGCTTCATGTTCTCTGCATGGTTATTAACCACCACAGAAACTTAGGCTCAGAGGAGTACCTGCAGCCAGGACAGTGGGAGAGAGGTGGGCGCAGGACAGGAGGGAAGGCACTGTGCCCAGCCCTGCTGGGCGTAGGCTGCCACTATAGCCTGCTATCTATAGCTACCTTGGTGACATCGCTGCAGCAAACCTGCTCACCGTTACCGATCTGGCCCTGCATGAGGGAGGCGGGGGGCAGGCCTGTGCTGACGGTATCACTGAGGCTGCCCTGAGGGTGCAGGCCCTGGCTGGAACCGCTCTGACTTAGTGCTCCGGGCCCGAGGTTCATGTTCTGTGTTGGAGGCTGTTGACGACAGAGAGGTTAGAGCAAGAGAGAGTTAGTTCAGATGAACCAGTCAGTGCACAAGCTGGCTTCCTGTGCTTTCACTCCCTGTATCCTCTCCCCTCTCCTCCTCCACCCATCTCCTCAGCCAAACATACGGTGAAGAAGTGAGGTGGCTCTTCTCCTCACCAAGCAGTGGCTGCAGAGGTTTGCACACACACGCTATCTATACCTGGCCAAGAAAAGAGGCTCCTAACCCAGCCTGGTGCTGCAGGCCCACAGTCTCAGCAGAGAAGTGGAGGCGGAAGGATGGCAAGCTCAGGTCTTGCCTGGGCTACAGAGTGAGTTCATGTTCAGTCTTGGAAAAACAGATCTGGAGACTTAAAGTTTATTTTTAAGATGTAAAAAGAGGCCTAAGGATATCGTTTCATATGCGCAAAGCTCTAGGCTCAACCCTACTGAAGAGAAATGAGAAGGGTTGTCTCCAGCAGGAGCAACACCACAGCTGACCAAGGTGATGCCACTTGTCACGCCTCCACTTTCCAAGGGAGCCACGTGCCAGGAGAGAGTCATTTCCTGGTAACATGTCTGCCCTGGCACCTGCGGTCAGCCTTGGTCATCATGGGTGGCTTCTTTTCCTGGCCACGTTATCATGTCATCTCATGTGGTCACAGGCATACGATTCGACATCACAGTTAAAAGTTTAATCTGGGGCTGGAGAGACGGCTCAGTGGTTAAGAGCACCAACTGCTCTTCCAAAGGTCCTGAGTTCAAATCCCAGCAACCACATGGTGGCTCACAACCATCCATAATGAGATCTGACTCCCTCTTCTGGTGCATCTGAAGACAGCTACAGTGTATTTAGATATAATAATAAATAAATCTTTTAAAAAAAAGTTTAATTTGGGGAAAATGCATTTATAGAAAAATCAAACAGACAATAAAATATTTACAGTGGTATCTGGGATGTTTTTAACTTTCTTTTATTTATTTATTTATTTATTTTTGACAGAGGTCATAGTGTGTAGCTTTAGCTAGCTTGGTACTTGATATATGGCCCAGTCTGGCTTTAAACTGACAGCAATCCTCCTGTGTCAGCTTCCCAAGTGCTAGGATTACAGGAGTACACCTAGAAAGACTTATTTATTTATTATTTATTATTAAGAAAAACATTTATTTTTCTATCTCCTGTCAGTCACAACACTCACCGTTAACATTCCCAGGGTTGGTCCTGGGGCCACCTCCCTAAACCAAGTAAGCTAAGTCCCAGTTCCTCCTGTCCGCCATAGTCACTGACGACCTCTCCCGGAACCCCCAATTTCGGATGCCTCATAGCTCTGGACTGCTGTTGGTCGCCTGTCCACTTGAGGTGATACTCACAGAAACCGGCTGCTGTACCTACCGCGGGAAGCAGAGACTGCATGTTCTGGTTGGAGTCTGCTATGGTGGCCAGGTAGACCAGGTTCCGGTGCAGGATCTGCTGGTACCTGTGGAGAAGCAAGCGTACAGGTGAAGCTGCCACATCCAACGCAGAGCCAAATCTACCCAAGTCAGCCTCGGCCTCCGGCCTTGCAGGACCGCGGGCACCGACACCTAGGCCAGGCTGGAAACGGGCAGCTGGCCGCTCTCCAAAGTCCAGCAAGGGGGTCAGGTCCAGCCAAGCCCTAAGCAGGCTCCTGTTCCATGACTGAACCTCTGAAAGACCCTGAGGCGTGAGCCAGGAGGGAGGTGGTTGATGGGAGAGGCAAAGAGGCCTGGAGATCAAGGCAGGGCATCAGGAAACAGAGCCCTGCTCCACAGAGCCAGATGTGAGGCTGGCCTCACAGAGGAGCCCTGGAAGGAAACAGGAAAGGCCCAGGGGACTCAGGCGCCTCACCCACACGGCACATCAGGCAAGGTCTCACTTCTTTCCGACCAGCTTCACAAGGTGAGGACCCAGGAGACCCAAGGCCCCTTGTGAAGGTGAGAGATAGGTCGAGGTACTCTGCCCGCCCATGGATGGGGGCTGTAGTTCCTCCTCTCCACGTTCCCCTCGCCTGACCTCCCTCTGCCCCGCACCAAGGAAGCTTTCCCAGCACGCGGAGAAGGCAGTCACAGAGAGACGAGAGTGGCCAGGCCCTGGGCCGGCACGGTTACTCACTGGGTGCACTCGGCTGTCTTGCCCTTGCTCTGGTAGTCCAGGATGCACTGGATCAGGTGATGGTTCTCATCCAGCATCTGGGGGGGGGGGGGAGGTAAGCAGGGTGCATTCAAGGTCACACAGCAGCTGGTTCACATCTAGGACGTCAGGACCCGTGGGGAGTGTGCTAGGGGCACACACTCCAGGTCCTGGCCCCTACCTAGAGCGTTCCGCAGACCTTCAAATCACAATTCCGCAGGAGTGCAGAGGCAGCTTATAGGGGCACCACTCTAGGCCCTGGCTCCTACCCAGAGAGCTCCACAGATCCTCAAATCTCAACTCCACAAGAGGGCAGGGGCAGCTTACATCCATCCCTGGGCCAATGAGAGAAGCCCAGGAAATGTACGGCCAGTAGGAGGCACTGTAGATACACAAGACTGGCAAGACAATGAGAAGACTGACTACCAGTCTGTGGTGTCACCCCTTTGGACCTCCCTGAGCCCTGAGGACATGAAAGGAAGGGGGGCAGAGGCCCAGGCTGCACTCTGCAGAGGCTGGCACTGTTCTGAGACTGTCTTATTACACATCATATAGGGTCTGGAGTAGAAGCGTGGAGTGATATGTGCATGGTCAGGCATGAACATGCTAGAGGACAGTGGGCTCCCAGAAATGCAGTGCAAGCCAGAGGCTCTGTTCCAGGGAGAAGGAAGTCGACCCTCCCTCCAGCAGGCACAGCCCATGCTCATCAGCTGTGGCACTGTAGGTAACTGGTCAGAAATGCAGATCCCAGGCCTGTGCCTGCTCAGGTGGATGGCACACGTGGCAGCGCTGGAAGGCACTGCCTGGGCTGAGCTCCCGAGGTGTCCTGAATGTGCTGAGTTGTCTCTTGGGGACGGTAGCACCCTCTTCCCAAACTCAGTCACGTGAGTCTGACCTCCACAGGCCCTAGGGCTGTTCTGGCATGTACTGGTTCCAATGACCGGTAACACTGAGTGGGATATCAGGGACACTGGGTGTGAAAATGCTTGTGAGTGAAGGGGGCCGAGCTTATGGACAGGCACGGTGACAAGGGTCTTCTGTCACCCGATGGCCCTTGAAGGGCCTCTGAGAAAGGCAGAGGGAGGGACGGGAGGGGACAGAAGAACTGGGGCAAGCCAGTGGGCAGAGGACAGCCAGCAGGCACAGTACTGAGCCACTTTCTACCTGGAGTGACCCGTGTCGCTGGGGGAGGAAGCCTGGAACACCTGCTACCTCCTGTGACACACGGGAGTCTGTCCGCAAGTGCTCACACCAGGCAGGCCCTTCCTCCACCTTCACAAAAACACACACTTGCCCTGTTCCTTTAGGCTGCCTGCTGCCCTTCCCTCTACTTTGCATTGTGGGTCCCTGGACCTGCCCTCTGCCGGAGACCAGCTCCCAGCTCCACACCTCAGCCTACAGAGTCTCAGGTGCAAGTCTCCTCTGTCCAGCTCCTTTGTCGGTTAAAGGGCCTCCTCTCCACTGTTTTCCTGGACTGAGTGTCCACCAGGGGGCGCTGACACACAGAAGCTGCTTGTGATCTAAAGGGCAGGTAAGGACTTTCACTCACCCCCCCCCTCACCGCACTTCTCCCAACACACGTGTGTGCGCGTGCGCATACACACACACACACACACACACACACACACACACACACACACACAAGCAAGGCTCCCAGAATCCTCTTCTTCAACCCCTCACTCTCAAGGAGACGCTCTTTCCAAGGACACAAAGTAAAACCCCTACCGCATGTCCAGGTTGTCATGAAAGCCACAACAGCCAGAGGGAAGATGAGAGGCTGGTGGCAGCTTTAGGGTATAGCCAGCCACACAGAGGGACAGTGCCAAGTCACACAGAACCTAGCATTTGTATGTACTGAACTGGTGCCATGTGTCAAGATTTGTTTTTTAGGGCTGGAGAGATGGCTCAGTGGTGAAGAGCATTGACTGCTCTTCCGAAGGTCCTGAGTTCAAATCCCAGCAACCACATGGTGGCTCACAACCCTCTTTTGGGGTGTCTGAAGACAGCTACAGTGTACTTACATATAATAAATAAATAAATAAATGGTCAAAAAAAAATTTGTTTTTTAGTGCTGGGCAGTGGTGGCATACGCCTTTAATCCCAGCACTTGGGAGGCAGAGGAAGGCGGATTTCCGAGTTCAAGGCCACCCTGGTCTGCAGTTAGTTCCAGCACAGCCAGGGCTACACAGAGAAACCCTATCTCAAACAAACAAACAAACAAAAAAAACAAAACCAAACACAAACCAGCAAAGGAAACCACCACAGACCTCCAAACCTCTGCCACAGCAGCCGAGCACAGGTATAACTAATATGTGGAATAAAAACCACAGAGAAGCAAAAACCAAACCAAACCAAACCAAACCAAACAATGCATGCTAGGAACACCAATACCAGGCAGAAAGAGTGTCAAAAATTGAAGACTAACCTGGTCTACATTGTGGGTTCTAGGCCAGTGAGACCTTGTTAAAAATCAAAACAAGCCGGGTGTGGTGGCGCACGCCTTTAATCCCAGTACTTGGGAGGCAGAGGCAGGTGGATTTCTGAGTTCGAGGCCAGCCTGGTCTACAGAGTGAGTTCCAGGACAGCCAGGACTTTGCAGAGAAAACCCTGTCTTGAAAAACCAAAATAAATAAATAAATAAATCAAAACAATAGGGATGGAGAAATGACTCGGTGGTAAAGGGTGAGTACTGATCTTACAGAGGACTTGAGTTCAACTCCTAGCACCTAGTTCAATTCGGAAAGCTCACAAGTGCCTATAACTGAAGGATTACCTAGATTAGACTGGGGTGAGAAGACCCATCATCCACTGTGAGTGATTCCAGTCCATGGGCTGAGGTCCTGAGCACAAATGTCCCTTTTATCTCCCTGTTTCCTGTTCCTTTCCATCCTAGAGAAAAACTCTCTAAAGACCAGGATGTGAAAGGGGAGGTGAGACACACTGCATTTTAGGACAGGATTTTCTGGGAGGTGAAACACTCCATTCTGCAGGGACCATCCTTGAGACAAGAAGTAAACAACTCAAAATAGCTTCAGGAAGTCCCTGAAACTGACCAGATTCACTAGGCCTCAAGAGGATATAAGCAGTAAGAACCACTGGGAAGACTCCCAGACAAACCTACCCACTTGGAAGAGGCTCTCCAACCTCCTGAGCAGTCTGCAGCCTGCGCAGTATGCTGCAGGCTCCCCGCTTTGTGAGCTGTCACCCATGTTAGAGAAGCCTTTGGTGATGCAGCTGTCTTTGAGTCATTTCTAGGAGGCGGATGCCCGACCTAAGCATACTCCGGTAGAGTGCTGTAGCCCCTACTAAACATTCACCCACTGCAGTGCACAAGACATGAATTAGCTGTGCAAGCTTTCAAGCAGTCCCAAAATCACACACAGGCCGTGCACGTGAGAGGAACACACAGCCTTATAGTCTCACTACCACACTTAACACATATGTCCAGTTTTCAAAGACTGCACATGCAGTTAAGTACATGACCACAGACACAGTATGTTTCCACCTTCCTGAGACAACATGGGTGTCATGTCTGGTCCCATGCATTTTTGAATACTGAGAAGACTGAGTTAGCTCAGCACAGTACAGCTCCCTGCCTCACGAGAATCTCAGTGCTGAAGAAAGGTACACACAGATGGCAGATGACGTTAAAACCCTGCATGTTCAGATGAATCCAAAATGCATGCCACCAACGGCCTCTTTACAGGATTCTGGACTGGCCACAGTTTTCTACCATTTCCTACAGAGTCCTCATCACTCTTGCAAAATGGCACCAAGATGGTCTGGTCCATCCATACTGCTCAACTGGCTTAAACTCAACATCATCTTCCCTCTAAATGCAGTAAACGGAGGCCCAAAAAGCAGGTGTCAAGAAGAAATGATGGAAGAGGATTTGAGCCCAAGAAGCCAAAGCAGCCCTCTTTGCTCTCACTCAGTCCAGAGTGTAAATGTCATTTTTATTTCCTCAGATGATGGGATAAGAGCTGCACTCAAGCTATGCAAATACACGGCTTGGGCTGAGCCCAGAGCACTTCTTTCTCTGTGTGTTATCCCTATCCCTAGGCCTAGGCCTGGAAGCTTCTAACGTCCATACAATCTAATCTTCCAAGCTGGCTGACTCAATCCGCCAGCTCTCTGCTTTTGACTGAATTGTTCTGCTAGGCCTCCTACTCATACCATGGCCTCCTAGAACATAGGCAATATGTTCTGATCTTCTGGCTCCTTCTCATTCTCTGGTTTGTTCTATCTTCACCTGTGTCTGGCTTTTTTTCTTCTCATTAATCTTAAAAAAAAAAAAAAAAAGATTTATTTATTTATATGTGAGTACACTGTTGCTGTCTTCAGACACGCCAGAAGAGGGCATCAGATTCCATTACAGATGGTTGTGAGCCACCATGTGGTTGCTGGGAATTGGACCTCTGGAAGAGTAGTTAATGCTCTTAACCTCTGAGCCATCTCTCCAGCCTCCTCTCTCACTACTTTTAAGTTGCCTCTCTTTGCTGTGCTGGTGTGTGTGTGTGTGTGTGTGTGTGTGTGTGTGTGTGTGTGTGACTTGAATGTATCCCATGCCTGACTCATTCTGTCAAATCTTTCTCTAATTTGTCACTTTGTCTGCCCCTCAATTAAACACAGCTTTCAAGCATGGCTGCTTCCTTCTATAAGCTAACCCCACCTTTATTGTCAGGGAGTGAAGCTGTGTACTGAGAGTGTCTGCACTCCTGCCAGCCCATAGAGACCCAGAAGGCATTAGGATGTGATCCCTTGCCAGAGCAGCCTTGCTGCTGTATTAAAATTCCTCTACACCAGAGGGCCCCATGTGTCCATGCTTACAACTAGACACAATCTGAAAGGTAGCACAAATGGATCCTGTCCACAGCCTGTGCTACACAGCATCCCCCAGTTCCCACTCCTTCAGGCCTTTCTCTCCCACACGCCATGACTGCTTTCCTCCAGCTTCAGTGCCTCGCTCACCGTTTGCTGGCGCTCATATCTAGCCCTCACTGCATCTGCTGGACACAGTGCGTTCCTCACCTGTAGCTTGGGGACTTTCTGGAAATGGCCCTGGGCTCTGAGCACAGAGATAGTGGTAGGCAAGCCCGCTGGCCCAGTAATCTAGGAACATGCCTAAGGCAGAACACCGCATACCAAACGGTATAGGTGTTCTTTCCAAAGGCACACAAAAGATGGGGTGTAGGGAGGTGGCGGACACTGAATCCCGCTCCAAGTGACTGTCCCTTTGAGACTGGGAAACAGATCTGGCCTCTGGAGGGAGATGCCTTCTCAGGAGTGTTTCCATCCAGGCCTCATTGAGCAGAGGGCACAGGCCTCTTTCCGGTCCCCACTTCTCTCCATGCAAGGAATGCAAGGCTCAGGCTGAGAACCATGAAGAGTGGTCCTTTGCCTGACAGAAAGCAGAGAGGCCAAAGAGCTGTTCCCTCCCCAAGGTGAACTCCAGACTGAGGAATGAAGGGATATCATTCCTACCCCATTCCAGGGATGGGAAGAGAAACCTTGTTGCCCCCCCACCCCCCGAGGACTGTTGATCAAGAACAGCTACCCAAGAGCCATTACTCTTCCACTTTAAGAGCGGATTCAGACTCAGTTCCACACACCATTCACCGTTATGGGGACAGCTCTAATGTTCCAAGCAGCCAAGTTGCCTTACTAACAGGATTGGCTTTAGAAGCCTGGAGACTGGAACCCCTGTCAAAGGAGAAGGACCCGACTCCATAATCCTCTGACCTCCACCTGTACACTGTGGCACACGTACCCATGCATGTACATCATCATCATCATCATCATCATCATCATCATCATCATCATCTAATCAGCAACAGAGATATAATTTTTATTGTGTAATTGTTATATGAAACAGCAGGGGGCGTCCAGTGGGCCTTCTAATAGGCATGCAGGCACCCAAATCATTGCACTATACCCTGGATGGTTGCACCAGGAGCACACAGTGCTGGACATTGGTATACTATAGCCCTCAGCTAGTGGAGAGAAAGGCAGAGTTGGTGCTTGGTCAGTGGTGTCTCTGAGGGCTCTAGCCGGCTGTAGTTCCACCTCAGGATCCCAGGCACACACATTGTCCACACAAAAGCACAGTTCTGACTACATCCTCCTCAGGTGCCAGTGGTCTGTCACAAGGTCACTTGCTCCAGGTCAGGGCAGCTCTCCAGACTCCCACTCTGGGTCCCCACTCCCTGCAGGCCACATCTAGAACTATTCGAAGCTTGCTCAAATTTCCTGACCTCATACTCTTGCTTCTATGGAAAGCCTCTAAACTTGGAAAAAAGGCTATCTGCAAATCAATGTCACCTTATAAGAATGTTATCCTTATGAGAAGAGTCAGAAAAACAGGCAAGGAGATCCCAGAAGAGGAAAACAGAGACCTCTTTGCAGACCAAAGGACACCGAGGGCTGTGAGAGCCACTAGAAGTTGGGAAGGTATGAGGTAGCCTCCCCCAGAACTTCGGGACAGAAGGAAGGCAGACAGCCACTCTTCACACCTCGACAGAGTGAGTGAGTGAGTGAAAACTGTTGTCTAATGTCACCTGGGTTGTGGCCAGTCAGGGAAGTTATGGGACATGAATACATCTGTTTAGGCAGAACCTGTACTATGGATTCTATAGTTTATAGGGTATACCATGCAAGACTAGGGGCCAGCAAAGGCCACCTCAGTACATGCTAACTTGTATGCCACCAGCAATACCTCCAAGTCTCACAATGTCCTTGCGACTGTCAAGAGAAGATTATGGAGAGGACATTCTGCGGGCTGTGGAGGTTGAGCAGGATCTGTCCTCCAAGAACAAACTGTTACTTCCTTCGCTTTCACCACCCACTGGCCTTCTCCTTCTCTGGATTCCCTAGCTCTCCCCAGTGGTCTTAGCATGGGCTGGTTAGCACACCATGTGTGTGTGTGTGTGTGTGTGTGTGTGTGTGTATGTGTAGTTTAGTGGTTTTGCATGCTAGTCATGAGTTTTACTACTAAGACACATCCCTAGCCCTTGGCTTTGATACAGAGTCTGGATACACACACACACACACACACACACACACACACACACACATCTTGAGCTGCCTTTGAACTTGTCGTGTAGCTCAGGCTGTTGTTCTTAGACCTTCCGTCTTGCCACATGCTGCAGAATGTGACTACAGTGGTGCACCGTCAGGCCAGGTCATAGTGCACGTTGTATGTGTATGATACATCCCTCAGGCCTTCTCAGACTCCTCAGCAAAGGATTCACAGAGACAGGAAGTGAACTCCCGGCCCTACCAGTTCAAGGACCTTGACAGGCTAAACTTAAGACCCACTTCCAAAGATGCACAGGCTGAATTTCTGCCCTGAACTGAGGTCAGCCAACTCCTCCTCTTTGTGATCTGATGTTTGGGGTAGTCCTCCAATACACCTTTGTCTTGAGAAACTGAGGACCTTTGATGAGCAAGTGTGACCACAAAACTCTGACTAAATGTTGAAGCCAAAGGTGGTGCTGGAAACAGTGACTGTTAAGAACCAGCAGCCAGAGTGCCTGAACACTGTCCGGACTGCCAATGTGTGGAGTACTCAACCCTCCAGCAACCAGGGCTCCCTAGTTCATGGCCACACTGACAGCAGCCTGTGGAGCCACACGGAAGGGCTACTATGTAGCCTCTGTAGCCTCCTTCACTAAGTCACTTCTGCAAAAAGTTAAATGTGGCAAGATCTATAAGACCTATATTTCTGCTCTCCTCCAATAATCTCCCCTGCTCACTAGGACTTGCCAACCATGATAACCATTATATTCCTAAGGAGGATAGCAACTGTGATCTGGGAAACAGGCGACAAGCGAATAAAATCTCCACAAGCCTCTGAGGGAGTAGAGAGGCCAATTTCCTTTGGGACCTAACTAGCTCAAGAGAATTCAAGAATTCTGTAAAAGGAACCAGAATTAGGAAATGCCAGCGCGTAAGAAAGATGCTTGGAACCGCGAAGGCAAACAGTAAAAAGCTAAAGTGTACAAACCAAAACTTAAAGCTTCTTTTGTTAAAGACGTCCACACACCCACGCAAACGCCTTCTCTGAGTAACTGGCCCAAACTAAAGGATGGAACTGAGAGACTGCAGGACAAACCTGCGGTGTCTGAAGCCAGGATGCAGGAGGCGAGGCTCGCTGATACCCAGTGGCCCGAGCGGGGGCGGGGCTGCGCTAGCCTTAAGTCCGCCGCGTGCAGCAAGCTCTGGACAGCGGTGCGGGCTCTGGATATGGCACGCACACTTTGGATGCGTCCCTTTGTGCAGGGCACCGCAGTACCTCACAAGAGCGGCCAGCTCGCCGCAGCGGCACGCCTCCAGGCTGCCTGCGCCCCCTTCTCCACTCGCCAAGCTGCGCGCAAAGGCGCGCGACCGTCGCTACCAGGGCTGTCAGCAGAGCGCGACAAGCCCCCGCCCCGGCTGGAGGGGCCGCGGGCCCCGGCGTCTCGCCCTGCCGCGTCTGCAGCCTGGGGCGCTTTGGGAGAACAACGCGCAACGCGCTCCGGGGTCCTCACCCCCTGCGGCCGCCTGGCCCCCGCTGCCAGTGCCTCCGGCAAAGTTGGCGCAGGCTTTCCTGGGGGCGCGCGGAGCCGCGGTCAGGGCTCCGTGCGGCGGGCTGTGCCCCGGCTTTGTTCGTGCCCCGCGCCCACCCGCACTCTGTACCCCCTCGGCCCTGCCCACCTTCTGGATGGTCTGCTGAGTGACCTCCCCTTTGCCTCTCGGCCGCGCCGACGCGAAGGCCACGGACATGGTGGTGGCGCGGACTCAGCCCGTGATCATTGGGGTTTATTCTCCGGCTGCGCCCCGCGGCCCGAGGTGCCCATTCTCCGCAGCGCGGGGGCGGGGACGCGGGGGGCGCGAAGCCGTGGGCTCGCCCGCCTGCCTGTCGCCAATGCGCGCTCGAGTCCCCTGCGTCCCCACGCCTTACGCAACTGCCTCCCGGGACCGGATACCGCGCGGAGGCCCCCTGCACCCGGCCTGCGCTCTGCGTCCAGCCGGTAGCCGCTACACCGCCCCCTGTGCTTAGCTTCGGTGGTTCCGCCCGCCCTGCCCCGCCCCGCTGCGCCACACGTCCCCCTGACGCCAGACGCCAGCAGCGTGACCCGGGAGGGCGGGGCGCTGACGGTGAGTGTGCGCTTTTGAGCGGCGGCGGCCCGAACTATCGCGTCCGCAGTGATGAGCTACGACCGCGCCATCACCGTCTTCTCGCCCGACGGCCACCTCTTCCAAGTGGAGTACGCGCAGGAGGCGGTCAAAAAGGGCTCCACCGCGGTGAGCCGGCCGAGGGCCTGCGCGACGGGGTGTAAAAGGAAGCGGGGCACGCAGACCTGGGCGCGGGGGCCGCGCTATCTGCTGGCGGCGGGTGGCCCAGGAGGTGACGGGAGCTGAATGGTGACGACGTAGTAAGGGCACCAGGTCGCGGGGGCTGCGCCGCGCTCCCCGGAGAGCCGGGCGATTTTACCTGGCTTCCCCACTGCGGAGCATCTAGGCGAGCGCATCCCCGGGGCTGGGCCGGGGCCATCTTGGTGCTCTGCGCGCGGCGCGGACGGCGGAGGCCGCAGGTGGGCGCGGGCGGCGGGCTGTAGCCGGCGCCGGCCGCGACTTGCGGATCTACGAGCTAGGCCCAGGTGGGCGTTGTGAACAAAGGGCGGTTCGTCGGCCCTGAGATGGTGACAGGCTGCTTCCGGGTCCGCATGCGCCACCGACGCCGCGTTCTGGTTCCGGTGGGCCCCTGTCACCGCGCCCCAGTTTTGTTCAGTCCTTAGCGCTATTTAGAAAAGGACTCCCCATACCTGTAAGCGCCAGCAGTGAGACAGTTTTAGTTTTGGTTTTTGTTTTTCCCGAGTCACCGGATCTTCCGGAACACACGTGGTTCCGAGTCTTGAAACGCTTGCATTTCCCAGGTATTTTATCTCCTTGAAACTAAAGCCCCAAAGCTTTTGGTGACCCAATCCACCCAAGAACTCTGGAATAACCGGGCTTGGAAGAGAGAGAGAGAGAGAGAGAGACAGAGACAGAGAGAGACAGAGAGAGACAGAGAGAGACACAGACAGACAGATTCCCTGAAACTAGAGTTGCCATATGGGTGCTGGGAATTGAACCTGGGGTCCTGTGGAAGAGCAACCGCAGAGCCATCACTCCAAACTCAAGAGAGATGGCTAGTGAGAAACGTCTTTCAAAACAAAACAAAAACCTGTGAGGCCGGTGAGGTGGCTAAATCGGTGAAGTGCTTGATCTGAGGCTCCTTGCACTGCACCCGGTGATGTGCCTGGAATCCCAGTGTCTGGGAGGCAGAGGCAGGAGGATACACTGGGCTTGCTGATCAGTAAGTGTAGCAGAATCTGTGCGCTTCAGGTTCAGTGTGAGACTCTATCTCAAAAAACAAGTTGGAGGGCTGGAGAGATGATGGGGCAGTTGAAGAGTGCAGATCTGCTCTTGAAGAGTACTGAATTTAGTTTCCAGCACCCAAAATCTACGGATCAAAACTGCCTTACACTTAAGTTCCAAAGGCTCCAGCACCTCTGGCCTCTATGGGCAGCTGCACTCAGGTGCACACACACAACATACTTTTAAGAAAAAGTAAAACTGCTTTTAAAGTTGGAGAAGGGGTTGAGGGAGACACGAGTGTATAGACCTCTGGTCTCCATGCACTCAGTAGGAATGTTCTGGAATATGGGGTGCCTGTCTCCAGTGGTCCCAACTGGCAGCTGTCTGCTCCACCCAGCTAGCTTCTCTGGATCCTGTGGGTCACAAGAATCAACACAGAAGGAACTTGTGAAATCACTCTAGGCCCTTGTTGAGCCTTGTGGAAGGTTCCTGGTATCTGGAGGTCTGGGCCCAGGAATCCTGTCCCACATCAGAGGGAGCTGGCAAGGAGCTGTGCCCTCTACCAAACCACCCTTCCCGGGATTGCTACATTTGTTTCTGTTCCTCTCTTGACTGAAATGCTCTTTCTTGGGTTTATTGTGGGGTTTTGTTTTAACAAAATTTCAATAGCTGGATTTTATCAATGAAGACTAGGAACTAGATGCTGGAGTGAAAGCCTGCTCGCTCCCAGAGGCAGAGAAAGAACCCAACTGACCACCTTCCTCAGTCAGTGTCCCACCAGGAATGCTGCCCCTTCTCTTGCTGGCTCTCAAAACCTTCAAACTGAATGTCCCTCCTTTCTGCTTCCTGTGTCTCTCTGTCCATCCTCCGGACTTCTTACTCTATGGCTGTTGTTGTCGTAGTTGCTGTTTTAAATAGTCTTATCTTCACTTCTGGCCAACTGGTTGCATGTCCTGCCTCTTGACCTATGATTGACTTTATTTAATCTTGTTTACAATATTCAAGCAGAAAGCACACCTTGGACTAAAGGTGTGAGCTGAGGCTGAGCCATACCACAGCTAAAAAGATGTTTTGTTTTTTTAGTAAACACCACCATTAACAGTATGACCAAATATCCTACAATATTGGTTTGATTTTGATTTTGGTGCTGGGCAAACACCATTCCACATCCCCGGCCCATTTTCCCCTGTCTATACAGGGGCCACTTCCTCACTTCTACAATAGTAGCCATGAGCAGGGAGGGGTGTCTTAAACAGTGGATAGTGCTTCACTTTGTAGCACACCGGGTCCTGCCAGTACTATGTGCAGTGTGAACAGGCAGGATTGTGGCCTGGGGTTTAGTCAACTCAGGGTCTCAGACCTATCCAGCTGTGATACAGTTGTAACCGCCTCAGTGCTTTGAGGACATGAAATTGGCATTCAGGTCCTGATAACTTGTCCTGGTCCTCAGGAGTGGATCTGGATCCTCATTGTGGTACAGTTTGTCAAGCAGTAGGCAAGATATGGATGGGCATACTTTTCTGCAGGGCTCTTGCACCAAGCCTTCTGTGTGCCTAACCCCACTCCATTCTGCTGTGTCAGAAAATAACAGCTGTCCTCATACAGTTCTTAAAAGTGACATGTATTTTCATTTAAGGTTGGTGTTCGAGGAAAGGACATTGTTGTTCTTGGTGTGGAAAAAAAATCAGTGGCCAAGCTACAAGATGAAAGAACAGTACGAAAAATCTGCGCCTTGGATGATAACGTCTGTATGGCCTTTGCAGGTATAAGTTGGACCAGGGTGGCAAGCAGAGCATTGGTGACCAGTTGGAGGGGATGGGCAGTTGTGACACATGTAAACTGGGTAAATGAAGTGGATATGAGCCTCTGAGTTCCAGGCTAGCCTGGACTACAGAGCAAGAACAGCAGTTGTAGCTTGGGGTCTCTCCTGGGGATTGTTGGACCTGACTGCTGCTGTTAGTATGTCTGTATCAGCAACAGTCCCTGACTCTCCAGTCCAGGAGCCTCTTTGCTGAGCCTCACTGGAAACACAGAGATGGCAGGTACCATCCTCAGCAGATCCAACCTAAGTCTCAATTCCCCTAAACAAAACTGAGTGCCAGCATAACTGGATTCGCAGTTGTTCGTGTACTTGCTTCTTGAGACAGCTTGCAGAAGCTGGTGTGCTATGGGATGTGATGATCAAACACGGTGTGGCTTGACGTTCTTGTACTTAGTTGTATCCATGAGCTGTCCTGACAGGAACCTTTGTCTCAGGTCTCACTGCTGATGCAAGGATAGTCATCAACAGAGCCCGGGTAGAGTGCCAGAGCCACCGGCTGACAGTGGAGGACCCAGTGACTGTGGAGTACATCACCCGCTACATTGCAAGTCTGAAGCAGGTAGGTGCCATGTGACTTCATCTTGCCAGCCTCTTGCATCTTCTGGCTTGGATTCATCCTGACTCTGTTTTCTGGAGGGGAGTATAAGTATCTGTCTAGCAACTCTGGTTGAGGGGGTGCTGAAAGGCACCCCCAACTCTGTAGTTGGAACTTTAGAGACAGATTATAGCTGGAACATATCAGCCTGTGTTGAGGTGACTTCCAATAGTCTCAACAGTTAAGGACATTAGCTGCTCTGAGGACCCAGGTTCAATTCCCAGCACTCACAAAGTAGCTTATAAGCAGTCTCTAACCCCTCCTCCTGACACAAGACACAAATGCACATAAATGAATCTTTGGGCATGTCTGAGAGGAAGGGAATGCACTGAAGTCCTCCATCCATCTGAATTGCAGGCAGCTTCCTTTTCTCTCTTCACTAACCACTTGTCTGTCTGGCATGAACTTTTGTGGTTGATGGTGCTCACTTTTCTCCTTTCAGCGTTATACACAGAGCAATGGGCGCAGGCCATTTGGTATCTCTGCCCTAATTGTGGGTTTTGACTTTGATGGCACCCCCAGACTCTATCAGACTGACCCCTCGGGCACATACCATGCTTGGAAGGTAAGCCGTTTCAAAACAGTAGAGCTTTAGTCTGTGCCCTCACTTCTGGAGAGCCAGCTGTAGACCCTGAAGGAGGCAGCCTCCAGCCAGCCACCCAGACTGGCTCTACTAAGGCGTGCATGTATTTTAGGCCAATGCCATAGGCAGGGGCGCCAAGTCAGTGCGTGAGTTTCTGGAGAAGAACTACACAGACGATGCCATTGAAACAGATGATCTGACCATCAAACTCGTGATCAAGGCACTATTAGAAGTGAGTGTACTGGGGGAACCCCCCCACATCCCTGACAGGACAGGCCTGCTGGGTGGCAGTGGCATGGTTGATGGGTTCTTTAAACAGCTTGGTCAGTTGGGGCTTGCCTGAAGGCAGAACATGAGAAACAGTGCTGCGCTGTAGAGTTCCCTGCTCAGGTGACTGGTTTTCCTCCAGAGGCTTGTGTTGCTGAACTATGGAATTGGGGTGCATGTAGGCTGAGCCAAAGGGAGTAGAGCTGGAAATACAGGCTTTGAGCCCCAGGGGCCATTGCTGTACAGGCTGGAGGTTACACAGGCATCTTGCTTGAGTGGACATGACTCGGCAGTATTTGGGGCAATGGATGTTCCATCTTTGAGGACAGACACACCTTGACTTTTTGCCTTCAAGGTGGTCCAGTCAGGTGGCAAAAACATTGAACTTGCCGTCATGAGGCGGGATCAGCCCCTCAAGGTAAGCCTACTTTTGGGTGGAAGGGTTCTTGTAGGGGAGGGCTTACATACCCAGTTATTACTGACATTGATTTTTGCTTTATTGGTTTCTTAGCTTACAGGGCTAAAATGACTTGGGGAAAAACCTCCCCAGGCCCTGTGATATTTGCCTCTGAAGTTTACTTTCTCACAGGGCCATTTGCCATTAGCTGCTGCCCCTTAACATTCCCACTCCCATCTGACTCCCTCTCTGCTTCGAGGTCATGCCTTGCTCCTAGCAGCACTCCACAGGGCTGTTAAAAGTAGCCTCCCTACCCCATGGTGCTATGTTTGTGCCCTGTGTGGAGAGATTAACCATGCTTCTTGTGGAGCAGATTCTAAATCCTGAAGAAATTGAGAAGTATGTTGCTGAAATTGAGAAGGAGAAAGAAGAAAATGAAAAGAAGAAGCAAAAGAAAGCACCTTGATGAAGAGGCGCTGGTCAGGCAGCAGCTCTGAGCCTCCATCTGGGCAAGCCTCGGTGCTGTGGGCCTGGTGGCCATTTGTCCCAGTCCAATAAACTACTACATTTTTTAACTCTGTGATGAGAACCTGTCGTCATTTGGGTGCATTGTAGTTAAGATGGGATCTTTTGTGTCTTTCTTGCATGAGTGCTTGCTTCATCCACTCTCAGGATATGCATTGAAGGTGTAGCAGGTCCTGGGTTCTCAATACATTTCCTTTTAGACTTTTGGTAAGGAAAGCCAAGCCTAGCCTGTGAGGCTCAGCATGGGACAGTTGGTAGTGCTCTTCCAAAGGGCTTGGGTTTGGTTCCCAGCACTCACATCAGAGGGCTTCCAACTGTCTCCAGTTCACAAGTATGGTCGATATATACTCAGTGATATACATACACCCATACACAAACCTGGAGGGAAACCTCCATCTCCCACACCACCCCCAAACAGCTCAGTGTTCAATCCATTTTCCCGTTTGTCACATTTTTTACGTTAACCATGAGGCTCCTTTTTTCCCCTTGGCTAGAAATGCACTTCCTCTTGGCTTCTAGACCAGTTTTTCTTCCTGCCACCTGCTTTAGCTTACAGCTTTTCCCTTGCCCTGCCCCTTCCTTGGTTTACAAGTTTTGTAAAAACAAGCAAACTTGGGTCAAACTTAAACCTAGCACAACATCTGTGTGATTCAACACTGACTCAGTAGAAACCAACCCTGTTCAGTTTTCTGAACAGCTTACAGCTTTTCCCTTGCCCTGCCCCTTCCTTGGTTTACAAGTTTTGTAAAAACAAGCAAACTTGGGTCAAACTTAAACCTAGCACAACATCTGTGTGATTCAACACTGACTCAGTAGAAACCAACCCTGTTCAGTTTTCTGAACAGCTTACAGCTTTTCCCTTGCCCTGCCCCTTCCTTGGTTTACAAGTTTTGTAAAAACAAGCAAACTTGGGTCAAACTTAAACCTAGCACAACATCTGTGTGATTCAACACTGACTCAGTAGAAACCAACCCTGTTCAGTTTTCTGAACAGCTTACAGCTTTTCCCTTGCCCTGCCCCTTCCTTGGTTTACAAGTTTTGTAAAAACAAGCAAACTTGGGTCAAACTTAAACCTAGCACAACATCTGTGTGATTCAACACTGACTCAGTAGAAACCAACCCTGTTCAGTTTTCTGCTTTAGGATGCTGCTTCCACCTAGCACACACATTCTTATCAATGGTTCCAAGACTGATGGCCTCCCTCAGGCTCCTCCAGCCTGATGGCCATGCATCTCTTGAGGACTGGACCTATACTAGCTTGCATCCATACCAGACTGAAATGTTCATCCCAGCAAGACAGCCCAGTGAGAACCGTCCTGCCTACTTGTCTGTGGCCACCAGGTCACTTTTCTGGTGCACCATACAGTTCCCTGTAAGGACCTCTGAATCCTAGCCTGCATGTGCTTTTGACAGGCAAGACACAGGTGACAGGCAGCACTTGAGACCAACATTTATTTAGTTTGCATTACCCCAACAGTAGCCCCAGTGCTATGTTCTACTCTCAGCTCTGAAGTCCCACAAAAATAAAGCCAAGCTTTCACAACGTGACTTCGTCGTACAGCACTAAAGCCAAGCTTTCACGATGTGCCTTCATCCTACAGCACTAAAGCGCTGTGGCTGCTTTGAAGGGGTTTTGGTTATCAAGGTGCTTGTTCTCGACAAAATGCCCTGTCAGCCAGAGGATGCATGCTTATAGAGAAGATCTGACCCATTTACTCATGCAACAAATTTATGTCCCCGCCCTCCCTCCACCACCTTTAAAATAAACACATAACTATTTACAATCAAGGAAATAAGGCCAGTGACCTTGGGGGGGGGGGGAAAAAAAAAAAAAAAAAAGACTGGCTCATTTAAAAGTGAATGAGAACACTTAAGTGCAGCCAGAGGCTGACAAGGACAGGAAGGTCAGACACACCACACCACACCGAGCTTGCCTTGGGTTTCAACACTATGCCTCAGTGCCTGTGGAAGGCAGGCAGGCTCTACATGACACTCAGACCCTTCCCACTACTTCACTCATCCCGTTAGCCCCCAGCACTGAACATCACTGGTTCATTACACAACATGATCCATGAAACACCCCCCCCACCCCGTCCCTGCCCTGGCCCTCCCACCCCATATGACTGGCTCACCCTGTGCTGGCCCTGCCTGGCTCCTGAGACTTCCCACTTTTAGCAGTTGGGGTACCAGGCCAGCAGCACCAGGGGCCAGATGGGTTGCAGAGACACATTTGGACACCACATGTGCCAAATAAAATTTGGTTCCATTTTAAGAGTCAAAGCTGTCATTAAAAAAAAAGTTACAAAGTGAGGATTGAGCCTTTGCCTATAGAAACCTTTTTTGCAAAATACCAAAACCGTACTATTAGGCTGTGTGCAACCAAGAAGGAAATGTAGGTCAAGACACCTTCAGAGGTCACCTACAAATACTTCCCCCAAACCAAGTGGTTCTAACTCTCAGACCATGTCCCAACTAAGTAACAGTATGAGGGTTCCAGACTGGTGCACAAGGTTCGCTTCTCCTGCCGACTGTGGCATTGCCTTCTGTCCTTATCTTCAGGGCAGCACCTCTGCCTCTGCTGGACCCTGTGAGGACAGGAAGTGAGTGTCCAACAGGCACCTTTTATGCAGCTGTCTAGTCCCTCACCCCCTGGTGACCAGATGGCAATAGAGGCAGCAAGTCCTGGACCCTCTGCATACCACATGGCACTGCACAGGGATGGTCCCAGCCAGACTGTTCCACAATAATGAGCTAACAGGCCCTGAGACTCAGTGGCCACTGGGCTTTCATTCTTACTTATAGACCACACTGCACAAGCCCTCAGCTCACAAATGACTGAGCCATGGTCATGGCCTTGGCCCTCCCATTCAGACAAAGCAGGAACCTGGTTATAGTGCTCACTGCTCCTAGGATCTGCCTGTGGCATTCTAAGGGTCATGATCCATGCTATGGTGCAGTTTCTGTGAGCAGGCAGGATTGCTCCCCCCAGACCCCTCCTATCCAAGGATACAGAAAGTTCCCCACTCACTTGTACTGTACCCTTATACCCGGCCAGTCCCAGCTCGGTGGGAAGTGGGGTTGCGCCGTGTTGTCCCATTTCCTCTGCCTCCCCGGAATCCACCACGTGAACTGCGGCCACGAAGGAACCTCCCTGACACTCCAAAAGTCTCAGTGTTCAGCTTCCTCTCTTCAGCCCATGTTGTCCGCCTAGAACTAAACCAAGAGATAAGATGTGTTAAAATCTGACTATAGTGGGCAACAACTAAAGTTTCTGAAATAGGCTTTGTCCTTCAACAGTTCAAAGAAGAACAGCCTCTGCCACAGTTGTTAAGAAGAGGCAGGGCTGCTGCCTGGGAACTTGGACCCTCATACAGCGAATCAGGCCTCCTGCAGCCATGAGGTCACCACCCTCCGTCTGAGCCTCCGTCTGAGCTATCTAGCTCTCCCATACCAGCCCAGTTTAGACCACCGTCACCAAGAGACTTACAGATCAGCAAGTTCTCCTGACTGGTTGGGCCCTCACTTAGCACATAGCAAACCATCACCCTGCAGGCTATTCTGATGCACAGCCACATTCATGTCTTGGCTTCACCTACAAAGTCCCTTACTCCACTCCCACAGCTGCTGCTGCCAAGCGCTGATCACACCTCTTGCACATGGTAACAATATGGCGGGGTCTAAGTCCTTTTCTTCAGTTGTCTTTCTAGATTCAGTTGCTCCCCTGGTAAAATGTGTGCATGACTCAGGCTACCTAGCTCATTTCCTGCTCTTCAATGGCTGGCAGCATGCCTAGTACTCAACCAACAGGACTCCTGGGTCTGAGTTTGTACCCCATGCCTTCTGTGAAGATTACCATACAGTCTGGGGTGCTCATACAGCTGACACAAATCACAATGACAGACTTCCAACACTTGCGAAGATGATGGGATGATCAACCAATTGCCTAAGCAGCAAGGTCCTCAAGGGCTTCCCAGGCTGGTGGGCAGGTCAGCCAGAGAGGACAGCATGAACGGAACTCTTGGAGGAGAGCACAGAGTGCAAAGACTTGCCCTCAGCAAGGCCGAATCAAGCCAGGAGACAGCCAGGAGCTTCTGGTAGCACATCCTAGCAGGTACAAGTAGGCCCAGCTGGGTCTCTTGTGCTTATGTAGAATGTAAGATCCCAGAATACCCACGCTGAATATAAGCTCCAAAGCTCGACTTAGTGCCAGTGCATTTAGTCATGTGCACCCAGGCCCTTACCTTGTTTTGAGTTCAGAAGAGATGTTGTCAAAGAAGGACTTGGATTTGTCGTAATAACAGTTGGGCCCCAGAAGATCGTCCTCAGCAGGAGTCTCTTCACTCTGGGTCATCACAGCTGGGTCCTTCTCTTCCCCCTTGTCAGCTTTGTCGTCTGAAAAGACAGCACAAAGCTCCAGAAACAAACACAACCCAGTTTTCTACTCCTGCTGGGGGTCCACTCTGCAGCCATAGACTGGAATATTTCATACCAAAGAAAGCCTTTCCTTAGCTGGGCGTGGTGGTGCACACCTTTAATCCCAGCACTCAGGAGGCAGAGGCAGGTGGATTTCTGAGTTCGAGGCCAGCCTGGTCTACAGAGTGAGTCCCAGGACAGCCAGGGTTACACAGAGAAACCCTGTCTCGAAAACACACACACACATACACACACACACACACAAAAGCCTTTCCTCACAAGTTTCACAAACCCCACCCAACACAGCTAATTTATTTCTCAGTTTATTCCAATTTGTACATTGGTCAGGACCCCAACTCACTCCCAAGTGACACCAGTCTTCCTGTTTTATCATGCTCTAAGGATTCTCTTGGGAGAGAACTTTCAAGTGAATCAGACCTTTAAAATTCAGTTTCTTCTTAAACTCTTTATCAAGCTCCTCTCGGTTGAACTGGGCATTTGCACTCTCAAAATCAAAGTCACCTTCAAACTTGATTGTGTTTTCCTTAGCATTAGTTGGACGGTTTTGTCCTCTGGAACGATTTCTTGTTCTCCGATTGCCTACATGGAGAAAAAAAAAACATCATGGCTGAAGTCACCAACTCATTTTCAGCTTGAATTCAAAAGCAGCTCACACACACTAAAAGAAGGCACAGCTCACTGAAGCACCACCTTAGTCCCAAGTCCCCAGCACAGGCAAGCAAAGCACAGCCTGCTGCTCATGGCTATGGACTCAGTGGCCACGGGCGTTACCTGACCGCCTCCGTGGAGGTCTTCTGTTCTCATCATTCACCTGCCCTTGAGTGTGCACAGGTGCCGGCTGGACTACATCTAAGGTGCAAAGGGAGAAGTGAGGGAAAGCTCCTGCAGAAGCCAGAAGTCAGCACCCAGCCACCAAAGCACGCCGCTGCCGCTGCCGCCACCACCACCACCACCACCACCACCACCACCACCACATGCAGCCCACAGGAAGGACTGAGGCGGCCCATAGGCTTGCCTGCAAAAGCATGTGGTTTGGGTTAGGATAAGGCTTTAAAACACGACCCAGTGAAACTTCACTGGGACACAGAACAAACTACAGGGAAATCAGTGTTCAAGTACCGCTGGCAGGCTTGCTGCTTGGCTGAGCCTGGCGACCATTGAGCTGTGTCGCCGAGGTGACCTTGCTGGGCAACAGTTTCTTAGCATTCAAGTTATCAACAGAACTAGTCTGGACAGCCTGCTCCACCATGGGGCTCTTGCCGACTGGGGTAGATGGGAACCCAGCTCCTGGGGTGGAGAGAGAAGGAAGTTTAGAAACAGCGGAGCCGAGAACGCTCACCTACCACACCTCAGCCAGCTCTCCTCCGGCTGGCGCCTTGGGGATAGGACAGAGGTGACATACTGTCTAGAAAAAGTCTCAACCTAGAGTTTACTCTCCCAGGCTGGCCCATTCCCTTTGAAGCTGGTCCAAGGTGACAAAAGAAACCAAGTCACAGGTTGGCACCAGAGCCAATCTCTAGGAGCACCAATTCTAGAGCTCACTACAAGGAGAGCAGTCACTGCGCTACCACTGGGACGCCCCCAGGCTCACCAATGGGCTCTCTAGGCAAGCTCTGACCAACCCTGAACGTGTGTGCCAACAGCCCTGAAACAAATTCAGAATTCAAGAAATGCTGGAGAACCACCACCCAAGCCTAGGATCTTCTAGAAAGTACGGTAGTCAGACTCTGAAGCTAAGTTCTCGAACAGCTTTATGAAAATCAGAATGAGGTGAGGACGACAGACTATAACGAAGGTTAGCAACCCAGTTTCTTAAAGAGTAAGCCCCTCCCAAGCAAGGATGGGCTGCCAGGTGCCTACTGTGGGAGATGGCACCCCACGACCACAAAACAATCCTCTGACACTGGAGAGACATGAAGTGCCTCCAGTACTCTCTGCTGCCCCTGACCTGTTCCAGGTTTGTCACCCAGGGGAACATTATATTCTTCAGGGCTGTGGGACTGGACTGAGACATGAAGCACAAGTTTTGATCATGGCAAAACAAAATGAAAACACTGATATGGAGAAACTCCAGGGACAGGGTTGGAGACACTCGAGAGGCAGGGATCCACAAGGTTTTCCTGACAGAAATTGAGCTGGACCAGCTTCTCAGGCTGGTCATCTCACTCAGCAAGAACGACCCCAAGAAACAAACAGGAAAAAGTCTTACAGAAGTCACTCGTGTATGGTTTTTAAAAATACTTAATCTATACAGACATTCACAGTCAACCATTTTACTGAGGTCAAGGACCCCTACAGAAGAGTGGGGTGGGGGGGGGGAGAATTGAAGGAACTGAAGGGGATGGCAACCTCATAGGAAGAACAAGTGTATCAACCTAGACCCCTGGGAGCTCCCAGAGAATATGAGGAAGGTTGGTGGTAATCCACCAACCAAGACACAATACGCAGGCTAGGCTGGGCCTTCCCCTTCCCCTTCCCCGTCCAGCCACCCCCACCCCGTACACATGTAGTAGAAGACTGCCTTGTCTGGCCTCAGTGGGAGAAGATGCACCTAATCCTGTAGAGATTTGATGTCCCAGGGAAGGAGGATACTGGAGGGGGGTGGTAAGGTGGGGGTGCGCCCTCTCGAGGCAGAGGGGAGAGGGGAAGAACTCTGGAGAGAGGACCAGGAAGGGAGGAAACATTTGGAATGTAAATAAATAAAAAAATGCTTATCTGTGTGTGTATTATGTCTGCGCATATGTGTATGTGTACGTGTATGTGTTGTGTCTGTGTATCACATGCATGCCCAGTAGCCTCAGAGGCTAGAAGAGGAGACAGGGACCCCAGGACTGGAGCTATAGACCACTGGGACGACCAAACGAGTGCTGGGAATCAACCCAGGTCATCTGAAAAAAGCATCCTGTGCTCCTAACCACTAGCCATCTCTCCAACCCCTTGTGTGCTTTTTAAGAAGCAATTTTGCCATATGGATAGATTTATGTGACCAATCCCAAGAAAAATAGAAGACTCTCCAGTCATAGCTCTTAATTAGAAAAGATACTGTATGTCCTAATTCAGATACTAAAAGGCCCTCAGGACTTAAGAGCCCACATACACAGACTGACAGTATGCTATGCCCCAACCCCTGGGGGCCTCCTGAGCTGAGGTGTGTAATGATGAAGGCTTGAGCTGACCGCTAGCATGACACCACATATAAAATAGATCTGAGCACGAGAACACGAAGGTGAAGACGCCCTGAAGTGCTGTGTCTCAGCAGAGACAAGTGAGCACACAGCTGCATTAACTAGCTCTCAAGATGGCACTGTTCATGCAGCCAGACACCTGGTGCTCCCCACTTGGAATGTCCTGAACAGAGAACTACATGTCTCATCTGACTTGTGGGGAAATTTCCCACAGCAGCAATTCAGAACATGTTTAACACCGAGAAAACCCCAACAAACACCTTTATGTCTTCCTGTGCAAGGGCCATGAACAGGTCAAACGCCGACTCTGACCAAATGCAAGCAGTACCCTGGTCCCTGGGCCTAATGGATGCTCTATCCCAGCCCCTGCCATCCTGGCTGTCACCCCTGGCCCTCAAAGTCTACAAGACAGCATGCACTTAGTTCTCCGAACTGCTGTTACCCTTGCAAGTGAGCTGAGGTGGCTCTGAGGACATGTCAAGCTCTGAAACAGGCTGTGGAGATGGAGAAGAACTAGGGCTGGAAGCAGCGGCTGAGGCTGGAGGGCTTACCAACTTCTCTGAAGAAGAGAGAGAGAGAAGAGCAAAGAGAAAGCACACAAATAAGTCAGGACATACTTGTCTTATCCTAGCAAGCCTGGAAAGAGCCAAGTGACCTCTCAAATGATGTATTTAGAGCCAGGCTGAGAAGTCACCTGCCACCTCAGAACAGCAGTCACAACAGGTGGTCCACAGCATTGGTCTGGAGCTTAATTAACATCCCTACCTCAGCTACCCTATGCTGGAGTCTGAGAAAGGGTGGATGGACAAGATGCAAACTTTCTGTTCTTAGGAATGGGGGAAACATGTATGTATACATACTTGCACGTGTGCACATTTGTGTGGAGGCCATAGGTCAACCTTGGGTGTTGCTTCCTTGGGTGTCATCTACCTTTTTAAAGACAGGGTCTCTCAGCTGGCCTGGAACTCACTGATTAGGCTCAATTTGTGGGTTAGCCAGTCCCGGGGTCTGCCTATCTCTGCCTCCCCAGCACTGATATAGTGCCCAACTCTATGTTTTGAACACAGCTTCAAGGTCAAAGACAGGGCTGATCTCTGGGAGTAGTAAGCCCTGTCAGTGGAACCATGTTTGAGCTGGGCTCTTGCAACACACCAATCTATGCTACAACAGGAAACAGGGTATCAATGGGCTCGCAGACAGATCTTATCTGTAAAACTACAGCTGCACCACAACTTCTCATCTCAGGTGCATTTTGATTTATGTCATCTGGTGCAAACTCAACAATGCTGCCTCAGTCTCAGGAAACAGCTCGTCAACACTAACGCTTATCAGGAGTGGTTAGGATGTAAGAATCCAGCAGCTGCAGGACATGAAGACTGTCTGGCTTTCAGGGTGCATGACTCCACTGCATGGTGATCACGGTAAGAGTAGTCAAGCACACAAAAACGGTCACTCACCTAGACCTAAGGAAGCGGCATACTGCTGGCTGAGCAGGGAGCTGGCTGCCAGCTGGCCATACGGTGGCATCCCTCTGAAGGGGCTGTAAGGCACATGCGGCTGGAAGGGCGAGGCGGAGGCAGAGCCCAAGGAGGACTGAACAATGAGACATACAATACAGGTGAGAGTGCTGCAACACCCTATTACCCTCAAGTCTCCACAGACAGCACATCTCAGACAGGAAGAGGGTGCCTGGGCTGTCCGCCTGCACTCCTGCTAGGGTAGGTAGTTGCCAATCATACCTTTCCCCCAAACATTTCACTACAGCTGCATGAACTTCTTCACAGAATTAAAACTCTTACAGCTGCCCTCTGCCAACAGCAATCTGACATTTTTACGAGGAAATGCCACTTTTAGGTGGAGAAAGGCTCCCTGAAGAGGGACAGCTGTGAGGCCAGAAACTACTTACACATCTCCAAGGTGTCTTTCATCAGCTGCCCACCAACCTGCCTCCAGGACAGCCCGTCCCCACACCCCTCCCTCTAGTCTGGTTGTTACTTTCCCCATTTTGAAACCTCGAATACCTATCCATCAAGCTTTTCAGAAATCTGACTTGGGTTCTCTCAAGTGCCAACGCTGCACCCTACCTGCTCCTACCTCTCTAAATATAGCTTCATCTCAGAACCCGGGGCAGTTTAAACTTACAAAAGATAATAATCTAGCTGCCCTACCCACCCCTTGTAATCCTGGGGTATAACCTACCAGGCAGTCAGGTTTAGCTTAGCTTAAAGACTTTCAAATTTAGTGTCTGACAATAATGCAACACCACAACAGAAAACTATTAGAGAACCAACCCCGTCACTTCCAAAACACCTGATGCGCCACTTATACTCTGCCACTCAAAGCTAGATTGCTATGCTCTAGGTATGCCAGGACCAGGCCAGACCACCAGCAGCAACATCTGTATATCACGCACAGCAAGCTACAGGTCTCTTTCCCTAGGGGCCCTCCATGCTGAGCATTTTACCCTGTAAAGTGTATGCTCTGCATTAATTAACCCCTTAGGAACACAAACCGTCTAGGTGAAAACTAGGCCAGTGTTCACTAGAGGGCAATTCCTCAAGCTGAATGCTCCAGACAAACAGAGGACACCAACTTTTGAGTGGAAACCAGCCTCTCTTGTAAAGGCACACCCACACACAAGCGCACACACTCACCTGAACAATAGCAGGATCCTGAGGGAGTGTATGCTGAGCTTTTGGAGGTTCGCACACAGTAATATCCTTGATATCACTTCCTCGGAAAATGATGTACTCATAAATTTCCTCTCTTGGGGGAGCAGGCCTGTCTGTGGGACGGTCTTCAGTACCAAAGGACCTCACTTGGGGTTGAGAAAGAGACAGTTAAAATTGTTGTCCTGTGCCAAGTCCATCTGCTCAAGCCTCTGACTACAGAGAGTACCCTCTGACACAGCTGACAGTACCTATAAAGCACCACGTGGGAAAGACCACAAGGACAGCAATTCAGGAAGGGACTGCAGTTCAGGAACTGACAATCTGCAAAAGCCCGCCGATGGGCAGAGCTCTTCGAAGAACCTCTTTTTCTCACATCTAACTTTGCAGAAGGAACCCTAGGCCCTCATCACGAGCTGCAGCTGAGGAGATTTTCTGAGGCAAGCATGAAGCCTCCCTAGCCCTGGTACAAAGAACAGGCTATGGTTGCTGCACAAACAAAGGGAACAAATCTCCAAATTCAGACACCCAACGTTAGTTTCTATGTCCATAAGGAAATCCTGGCCCCAACGGACCCTCTACAGGATGATCTAGGAAGGCTAGCACACCTCTCTTTGGCAAGACTCCTGGGCTGAGCTGAATCTGGTGGCAGGCTTTAAGTAGCAAGCTCCTATTGTGGACAGGGGCCTACTCTGGGTCTGTTTCTCCAACGGAGGTTCAGCATGAAGAGTTCAAGTGAACAAAAAGCCCGAACCCTGAGCTCTTCACTGCGGCACCAGTCTGGGTGACACGCTTCAAATAGGAGGTATGGCTAGGGTTTAGGAGAATGGCCCAGGACTGCAGCATGCTGGCTTCAGATTGGCCTCGAACCTCCCATCTGCACCCTGGAGGGACTAACACGTTAACCCCGGGCGGGCTGCTGCGCTCACGCTTCTGGAGAGCCGAAGGAAACAAGCGCCCCATTTAACGCGGAGAAAGAAGACAAAGAAGCTCTGGGCCCTCACGCTGCCGCGACTAGCGCACCGACTCTGGACTTCTCTCATCAAACCGACCCCTCAAGTGGACAGGGTCGGGAGAGTTCAGAGCAGGACAGCCGCAGTTCAACCGACGCCCTAGCCCGGCGGGAGGCTGCACCAGGACTCGACGGGCGGTGGCTACCAAGGGGTTCCAAGGAGGAGAGCGCGCCGGACCCGGGCCCCCCGCGTGTCTCGCCCCGCGAGGGCGTCTCGCGGGTTGGGAGGTCCACGGCTTCAAAGCCGCCCCACCCCCCGACACCGGCAGGATCCTGGTCCGCTCCTCCCACAGCCCCCGCCGAAGCGGGGAACACCATTGTGCGGGCAGGCGCGGGGCGGCGAGCTGTTGGGGCGGCAGTTGGGCGCGCGGCGGCGGCGGGCCGCTACCTTTGGCGAGCGCCACGGTGGAGTTGTCGGTGTCGATGGTGTAGAGGATGCCCTCATAGCGGATCTGCGCCTTGGAGATGAGGCTGATCTTGCTGCCCAGATACGGGGTGCCGGACGAGCCGCTCATGGCGGCGGCCGGGGCGCGCAGGGCGCGGGGGACCAGCGCCGGGCCCCGCCCGCTCCGCCGCCGCGCGGTGGCCTGGCCGCCCACTCCTGCGCGGCTCCGCGCCGCCGCCGAGGCGCCTCCTGCCGCGCCTAGGGGCCTGCGGGCCACGAGCGAACGGGAGAGGGAGCGGAGCGAGGCGCTTAGCCTGAGTCTGAAGGGAGCGGGGGAGGAGCGCCGCTGCAGCCACATCCGGGGCCTCCCGCCACCGCGCGCCGCCCCCGTACGCTCGCAGCCCATTGGCTCCTCGCTGCCGGCTCCCTTTAAATATGGCCGCGCCGCAGGCGGTGGGCGGGTCCGCGCCTGCGTATCTGGAAGCTGCCGGCCTGGGACCTGCCTCTCGGGGTCTTCCCGGCCGGTTCCCGGCGGGCCCCGCGCACCGCCTAGGGGCGTGAGACTGAGCGGGCGGGGCGGAGCGCGCGTGCGCGGGGCAGGCGGGAGGCCACTGTTTGCAAACTCGGGGGCGGGGCTGGGGCTGGACCTGGAGGAGCGCCAGGCTCCTCCCGCCGCGCGTGCCGCTGGCACCCTTCTGGCCCAGGTGTTAATAGGGTGGAGATGTCAGTCTTCCTTTCTTGTTTGTCGGAGCTGGACCCCGACAGTGCCGGGCCAGGGCGCTAGGGAACCGGCAGGCGGGTGCTGCTCAGTTCTGCAGCGCTCTCGGCGTGGGCGACCCCGAAATAGAAAGTGCAGGGGGAGCTCGGGGCAGCCCTGCGTTCCCAAGCCTGAGGCGCTGATGTCCCTAAAATAAGCGCTGACTGTTTTGGGGTGGCTCCCGCCCGCGTGCACGCGTCCTCAGACTGCGGCCCAAAGCCCTGCCTGCAGTATAAAATTGGGAGATTCCCCCTAAATCGCTTCCCATTCTTGCGTTGCTGGCTCCGCATCATGCATGATTGGTAACTTTGTATGTATGAGCGCATGTTTAGTTACAGTTAGTCTCCACCATCAGATTAGAGCCCCATATTAGTTACTATGAGAAATTTGGTGGTGATCGGCATTTTATAAATGTGAAATAGAATGAAAGAGGAGATAAGGGAACAACATCCCATATAGTGAAAACAAGTACTGTTTTGTGAAACAATTTCTCTTAAATGTGAGCCATAAAACGTACTTCTTACTGTGGTGACATCAACTTATCACCACTGCCGGAGGATGCTGGGAATAGTTGTGAACATTTTTAAATGTTAATATTTTCTTATTCGATGCATGTGTGTCCGTGTGTGCATATGTCACAATATGTGTAGTGGCCGGAGGACAACTAGGAGTTCTCTGTTTCCTGGAAGCATATGGGTCCCTGAAATGGGAATTCAGGGGGGTCACACTTAGCAGCAAGTGCATTTACCCACTGAGCCATCTTGCTGAGCCTGTTTTTTGTTTGTTTGTTTGTTTGTTTTTTGTTTTTGATTTTCTTTTAGTTGTGACAGGGGTCTGTCTTACTCTTAGCTCACGTTGGCCTGGAACTGACTGTGCAGCCCAAACCAGCCTCTAACCTGCCTCAGACTTCTGATGTGCCAAAATTTTGAGAATGAGCCACCACACTAGACGTCCATCGTGGGATGACTTCCCTCAGTTTACAGAAGCAGAAAAAGCGTAGTATGTGGGTGAATTGCTGGTGAGCCTGGAGAGTCCTTTGAGATGTTAGTCGGGGCCTCAAACACCATGCGTCCTTTTCCACACCACTCTCCCGTGCCCCACACACACCTTTGTGAGACCCACTGAGTCTCCATCATCAAACAGCCTCCATCTCCGAGCAGCAGAGAAGGCAGAAAAGCCTGTCTGTTCAACCATAACTCAGTCATATTTTCCACACCAGGGTCTTGACCCAGGAAAACTGAGGCAGCCCTGTTAGGGAGAGGTCTCCTGGTCTGGGGTATCCAGGCTGTCACTACAGCATGGCCGTTCTCAGTCATTCAGGTTGTACTTGATGGGGAGCTTGGGAGGGTGCACCTCAGTGACCTGGCTACAGATCCCTCTGTGTAGCCCCTACCTTTCGAGGCCTCGTGGGTTGGAGGTGTGTACATTCCTCAGTTAACAGAAGCTGATTCTTCCTGAGTCCTAGAACTTGAGATGGAGGAAGGGGGTTCAGCTCCCAGTGGCCTCAAAGAGCCTGCCAGTATCCTGGTCTTCAACTGGGTGGTTCCCCGAGGACACTAGGCACAGTGTAGATGGCCACATAGTGCAGAGGCTAAAAATACACACACTGCCCAGGTCCAGGAATACAGGCTCTGCCATTCATTCCTGATGTCCTGCCCAGTACCAGGAATGGAGGGTACTTGTACAGACCCAAGAAAGGGAACAGCTGTGCCTGAAATTTGACCCACGTATCCACTGAAGAAGTGTTTGTTTCCTGGCTGGCGCATCTACCCAGTAACGCTGCAATGTAGCTCTTTACACGAGTGCAGATCTGGAAAGCCCTCTGAGCCCACCCATTTGATAATCGCATAGTGGAGAGATCTATGGAGAGTAGCCAGGACTTCTGAGGATCTCTGACCTTGTCAGATTCCCTATCTCAGTCTCTCCTTTCCCCAAATGGTGATTTAGTTACTCTGCCCATCTTACCGGAACACTAGAAGTCCCCAGAAGATAATGCCTGCACGAGGCTTTGAGAGGCCTGGGCTAGGGTGGATGTGTGAAGAACCTGAGCTAGCTGCAGAAACCTGCGTTGCAGCCATAAGCTGCATGGGAGTAGGATGCACAACCCCCAAGAAGGGCCGGGAGAAGGCAGGAAGGTGAACCCCCATCCCACACTTCAGTGCTGGCCAGCTGGGATGACACTAGCCAGTATCCCGGAGCAGGTGATTGTGTGGTGCCACAGAAAACCATTCTGTAACTCAGAAGCACACCTGAGAAAGAGTGCTCAGCACACCGGATCTCAAGGTACCAGCGCTCAGCACAAAGCATACAAATCAAGAATTAAAGAAAACCACGGTTAGGTTGATGGCCCACAGGTAAAGAGGAATTAAGACCCTGGTCTGATGTATATATAGATGCCAGGTAAGGAGTCCTGACCTGGCCCCTCCCCACATTCAGAATCTCATCACCAGGCTGCCTGAAAGAGTTCTGTGATCACAACTGGCTGGGATGGAAAGAGGAGGCACTGGTAGAGGACTGTGGGGAGCCCAGGGTGACTGCCTCTTAGCATACCAATGCTGCATGTGACTGCGCTGTGAGGAGGAGGATCTGCATAAGCAGCAATCTTCCTGCAGTCTTACCTGCTGTCCCTGGTTCCATCTTCCTGCAGTCTTACTTGCTGTCCCTGGTTCCGGATGACCTCCATTTCCTACTGTTCAACCAGCCTGTTGTTCCAGAATTCACACGAGTGGGTCAAAGTTCATGTGTTTTGACATCTCCCTCTTTTCTATTCAGACCCCTTCTCTTCTTCCCCTTCCTGGTCCTGTATTGTTTTGTGAGACAGGGGTCTTTCAAGTAGCCAAGGCTGGCTGTAAACTATGTAGCTCAGATGACTTTGAACTCCTGATCTTCCTGCCTCTCTCTGCATCCCAAGTTTGGGGGCCTCAGCATTTGCTACCACATTAAACACGGGCTTGATGCACAGTAGTCAAGCAGTCTGCTAGCTAAGCAACATCTCCGGCCTTCCTGGTCCTCTTTATGTCCCTACTCTTTTATTTTATTTTTGGTTTTTGGAGACAAGGTTTCTCTGTGTAGCCCTGGCTGTACTGGAACTCACTCTGTAGACCAGGCTGGCCTCGAACTCAGAAGTCCTCCTGCCTTTGCCCCCCAAAGTGCTGAGATTAAAGGCATGCACCACCACTGCCCGGCCCTGTCCCTACTCTTTAAAAATTACATGTATTTATTTATTGTATGTGTGGGTGTGAGTCTGTGTTGGGGGCCATTGCACATGTGCGATAGTCAAAGGACATTGTGGGCTTCGGTTCTTTCCTACCGTCACATTGGTTCATTGGTTCTGACGACCAAGCTGAGGTCACCAGGCTCTGCAGTATTGCCCTTATGCTGAGCTCATCTTCTTGTCCCTTCTCTCGCCTGTCTCCTCCCCTCCATCCCAGGTGGCTTCTTGCCCTCTCTGTTGCCTTTCTCCTCCTCCCACCCCACTTCCCTGATACCCAGGTTTTCCAGGTTTGGAGCAGCGCAGTGATGAAGTCGGACTACAGGGAGGCAAAGAGAAGAAGCACGTGAAGCTCTTGATACAATCGCCAAGCCTCAGCCACCCTCACAGGTGCAGCCGGGGGCGGGGCTGCTAGTCAAACCTGGTGGGATTATAGGCAACCTTAGATATTGACCCTCTAAGTGCTGGAGAGGCAGAAACACTGAAAGTGCTTCGAGAACACAGTTTGGACAGAAATGGACCTCTACGTCTATTTGGAGATGAGACTCTCTGAGACCTCAGGAACAGCTTAGGCTGAGGGGCAAATTCCTTGGGCCTCTGTTCTTGGATAGAAATAAAAGCTCACTCAGAGCTGGTCTACCATCTCAGCACACCAGCCAAATGGTCTCCTGTGAGGTTTCACGCAGTTTCATCCTGAGCCAGGTGACTTTGCCAGGGCTACGCAGCCAGGGGACAGTAGGTAGGGTAGGGTTCTAATCCAAATCTTCTGACCTCTGACCCTTGGTTCTCAGCCTTTGGGCATCCTGCTTTGTGGATCTGTGTAGTCGGCTGACAGATGGAGCCCAGATATGGCTTTGCCTGAACACAGGCTCTCCTGATGTCCAGAGGAAGGCTCCCCGAGGCTGGAGCAGGACACTGAGAAAGAAGCGGCAGATCCTCCCAAGTGTTTCCTCTGGCGACTCATCTTAGCCTGGCTCCACAGGAGACGCAAGATGCCGCCCTCCTAGGTAGTTGCCATGACAACCCAGAAGCCTACCTGGGAGCATTCCAGCCAGCCCAGGCACTCTTGGCACCTGCTTGTTGGGGAAGGAGCACCTACTGGGCAAAGCCACTACCCAAGGACAAGGTCATGTAAATGAGAGATGTCCAGATTCCCCGAGCTGGTCCTCAGCTGACCCCAGGACACTTGTCCCTGTTCGAGGCTCTGTCACTCAGCCCAAGGCTGGCTGGCACGCTGGGAAACGGAAGATTCTATTTTTACTCATAAGCAGGTCTGACTTAACAGCCACAGTCCTTTCCTTCTGTCCCCACCCCAAGAGCGAAGGGCGAATGAGTGTTCCTTGTGACAAAATTGTCATGCGCCAGCAACGGAGGCCTACAGAGTGGGACACACTGCTGTGTCTGGGAAACCTGGCCAGGAACAGGCAGAGTCTGAGAAGAGGGCTGTCCCTAGAGGACACTGGTTTCCTGGGCCAGGGCTTCTGTACTGTTTAAGCAGGTACCAGGCACTAGATAGGAAAGGTAGCCACTAGGAGTATGTTCCCTCCACGCTAAAACTCTTGCCTTGGAAGTCCTGCAGGTTCAGAAAACTCAAGTGACAGTCACAAACAGTGGTGATGTTTCTTCTTCCGCACTAGACTGGACCAGAACAATCTCGGTAAAACTGATTTACTTCACAGTTTTGCTGAGATACTACTTACTATAGTAGTGCTCAAGTATACAGTTCAGTGACTTCAAATATGTCAGAGTTGTATAACTATTCCCCCAAATAGGACCCCCATGCGCATTAGCAGTTTTTCTCTCCTCCCTCTTCTTCTAGTACCAAGCAGCTTTAGGTGTTTTTGTTTCTGTTGATTTGCCTGGTGTGGATGTTGAGTAAAATTTCCTATGAATGGAATCATGCACGGTCCCCTTTCTCTTGGCATATGTCTATGTGATTTCCAGGCTCATCTGTGACAGCATAGATCAGTGGCTCCCTTTGGATGACTGGATGATGTTCTGTTTTATGATGATGCTTGGCTTGCCCCCTCCTGACAGACATTGACGTCACTGCTAACACCTGTGTATTTGCCTGTTTTTTCGTTTTTTTTTTTTTTTTTTTTTCCTTAATTGGTTCACTTTACTTTGATTGCTCACTGCCCCCAACCCGGGCCCAACACCTCCCACAGCCCTTCCCCCTAGTTCTCCCTCCCCTTCTCCTGTGAGTGGGTGGGAGCCCCTGGGCATCCCCCCACCCTGGCACATGAAGTCTCTGTGGGGCTGGGCGCATCCTCTCCCACTGCGGCCGACAAGGCAGCCCAGCCAGACCCAGCTAGACCGTACCCCAGGAACGTTGCTGTTTAAACTGTTCTCAGGAATACGGTATCCGGGTCACATGGTAATCTATATTTCACACTGTGAGAAGCTGCTGACTCTTTGCCAAAGCATGGAGTCACTTATGCCCCTGAAGGTAACCCCTCCCAGTCCATAGTCCTGAAAGCAACGGCAATAAAACCTCGCATTCCCATCTTCAGCCATGTGTGAGGCGGATCCCGTTTTTACAGTGCCGGTTATGGCGGAGGACAGGGTGACACCCCAGTAGCCTCTCCTTCCACTCAGGCACAGGGCCTCCTGTTCACCTGAGCATCTCAGAACTGAGCGCTCACTCTCCCCGACCACATCTTCCCAGGGTCTCAGGTGAGCAAGGCAGATGGAGGCTACCCTCCTGGTGGAGACAGGACTAGAAACCTCTTTCAGAGCTGACTCCTCACTCTTGCTAGACAACCTTCACAGTTTCTCTTTTATGTACGTGCCTCTGTGTGTGGTGTGTGAGAGAGTGTGTGATGTGTGAGAGAGTGTGTGTGCAGGTGCACATTCACATGTGTATGCACATGCATGGAGGTCCAAAGGCAATGCTTGGTGTCTTTCTATGGCTCTCTTCACCCATTTTCTAGAGGTGGGGTTCTTGCTGAGTACACCAGTTCCTGCTAGCCTCCATAGCCAGCTTGCCCCAGGGACCTGGTTTCTGCCTCCTAAATGCTAAGTGGAAAATCGGCCTTCATGTGGAATTCAGGCTTCATCCAGTGAGCCATGTCCCCAGTCCCACAATCCTCTGTGCTCACCCTCAGTCTTCCAGTTACCATCACTGCCCCAGTATGGCCTCATCCTGCACCTGCTGTGTGACAAAACTTTTCTTGGAGAGATACAACACACATCTACAAACCCCAGACAGGGAAACCACTAAAGACAAAAGTACAGATACCACACAAGTCCACTTTGGTAAACATTATTAGGTATTTTATTAGGGTTGCTTTCAGGAATATTGACTGGGAAGGGGTCACCTACAGGAGCAGAAATGACTCAGACTACCGCATCACCAAAACCCACTCCAGCACAGCTCACATAGCTGGGAACCTGGAGCAGGCTACACAGCCTGCAGTCAGTTTAACAGGTTAGAGAGTGTCCTTTTCAGGTGCCTCAGTTGGTCTAAACCTCTCCTTCCAGGGATCTGGGCCAGGGTTTTCTTCTTCCAGGTGGTTGGTCTGGTCTGAGTGTCTTCTTTGCAGCTTGGCTCTGCTCTCCCAAGAGGGACTCTCAGCTTTTATTATTTACCTTGGCAAGGAAGGGCCTAGTAAAATTACTCAGTTTCAGGGACTTCCAGGTGCTGTTTTGAGATTTTTTTCCTCTTTTTTTTATTTTTTATTTTTAAAAGATTTATTTATTTATTATATGTAAGTACACTGTAGCTGTCTTCAGACACTCCAGAAGAGGGAGTCAGATCTCGTTAAGGATGGTTGTGAGCCACCATGTGGTTGCTGGGATTTGAACTCTGTACCTTTGGAAGAGCAGTCGGGAGCTCTTACCCGCTGAGCCATCTCACCAGCCCTTTTTTTCCTCTTCTTGCTTAAGAGAATACTTGCAGGATAGAATGTTTTAATCTCGGGGGCAACTGTTACATACACAATGGCATCCTAATTCTGAAAAGAAAATCAAGCTCATGAAGCAAAAGCCTTGAGATTAGTGCTCAAAAGAGGAAGTAGCTGCAGATGGAGTGGCTCATTTGACTGTGTGTTGGACATTGTGCTAAGGCTCAGTCACTAACAACCTACACATCTGACCCAGGAGAGCAGATTTTATCCTTGTCTCTGTCTTGTAGACAGGTTTGTAGACAGGTAAGTGTCATGCTGTGCATCCCAGCACTTCTAGATGCAGACCTAGACTGGAGAACTCTCTGGCCCTTCCCACCTGTCCTGCAAGAAAGGCTCTGTGAGAGGATGCTATAGGCCATTGTGCTCCAGGCCTGACAGAGCCATCACCATCTTAGAGTATCTGAGATTTGGCCCTCACCTAAGATTCTGGCCACTCCCCCCATCCCACAGGACTTTGCAGCGATGCAGCCATTGTGGGATCGCCTGTAAGTAAGCTTAATAAATGAACTCAGTGGTTTGCCGAGCTAGACGTGGGTGGGCTCATTCTCTCTATGGTCAGTGTACTATCTGGAGTAAACAGACATTTATTCATCTCTCCCCAGGATAAGCAATAGACCCAGCTTCTCCGGGAAGGCGAGTGGTGGGAGCTGTGCCTGTGAGTGGGAAGTACAGATGTAGACATCATGAAGTCGGCCAGGCCTACAGGGAACTGGGAGAAATCGGACATCACAGAGCCCCACTGTGGGCAGACCTAGTACTGTTGGCAGTGGCAGGAGCTACAGCCCAATGGTTGTCAGAAACCTAGAGTTCCCTTCCCCCATAGGGAGCTCTAAGTGAAGCAAGTTCCTTGAGCACACCACACCACACACACACACACACACACACACACACACACACAAGTTCAGGACTAGTCAGAGTTCTGAGACCTTTAGGTATTTAGACAGAGTCATATAGGAAACAGAGAGTCCACACCCACGACACAGGTAGGGTCCTGGGGAGAGTTGTAGTTCAGTGTCTTTACAATGACTGCCTACATGATCTGGCAGCTCTCCGGCTCATATTCCTCAACAGATATAATTTACAACAAGGTTTAAAGTTCAGAATGTGAGCAAGGTTAACAGTGAGAACATGTGAGCTGGCTTAATTGTCTTCTTAAAGATTTCTTTTTGTAAACTGTAAGGTTTTTTGTCTGTTTGTTTTTATTAGGGGCTTTGGTTAGGCCAGGTACTAATACAGTTAAGACACAAACATTCTGGCCCTGAGTTGGTCCAGCTTGTTTTCAGCACCCTTTAAAAGATGTCTCTTGGGAAACATGCATTGTCTCTGTAATTTTGGCTGTATTAGTTGTTCTGATGTTTCTTAACTATTAGGCTGTGGGAAAGGCACATTAGATCCCAAGGTTCAGGGTTTCCCTCATTTCTCACGGCCCCTCCGTCTTGCCTGTCTTTCTGTCCTGCTGCAGAACCACGGCCCCATTCAGAAGGCACTGCCAAAGCAACCTGGAGCAAGCCCTGGAGGATCGGTTGTGTAGAGAGTCGGGGGAGGGAAGCAGGTAGCAAGGTCCTGGAACCAAAGGACCCACAGCCACCTAAGAGATCTCTGCCACCGCAACCCTATGCTTACTTGTCCCTCCGTGAAAGCTGACCCTTACACCGCAGACAGCTATGGGTACCTCAGTGTCTGTAGCTACAGCTTAGCGCTCGCTTGATAGACTTCCCCTCCTAACTCAGTTCTTCATGCCCCACTGCAACCCAGGCATTAACACCACAGTTCTCCAGGACGAGCTTTGGTCACCGTACCAGACTAGAGAAGCTGTACTTCTCCATTCACAGGAAGAACTTGTGAGGGAGACCTGAGGACCCCACGTACCCTCAGAGTCCAGTCCCACAGTCTTCATCACCCACCCAGCATCTTACCATCTGGGTTGTGTCTGGACAGGCCTGGCGACAGAAAGAGCCTAGGAAGAAAGGTTGTTCATAGTTAGTCATCCCCACCTGGAGTGGGCGCGAAGGGGAAAGGGGCCTGCTTCTGTGGCTCATGTGGTTCAGGGATCTCTGAGGGGTCAAACTATAAGCTCCTTGGGACATCTGTCCACCTATTTGGGCCCATCCTCCCCTGTTGGGTGTCCGGACTTTGGCCTAACAGCTGTGCTGATTGAGTGCTCAGCCGTCTTTGAAGTGTCACTCTGGCCATAAAATATGGATTTGAACTTGAACTTCCTCCATCCTTTCTGAAAGAAGGAGATTTGAAGTCCGGAGCTTAACTGCCTGCTCTTGCTCTCAGCTTTCAATTCGCTAATTGCCCTCAGCTCCTCATTATCCAGCTGGAACTAAGTTAACAGGCCTCCAATGCCTCCTCCCCTCAAAGCCACACTCGCCCTGGAACAGCCCCTTGCACCAACCCCTCCCCCAGGCTCGCTCTTAGGCCATTCTCAGGAGAATGGTCAACTTCAGGCCTTGGTCATGATGTATGGCCACCACCTGGAACCCACCACCTGACTGACGCAGTTGTGAGCGATCTGGTGCACAGCTCATCTTAACTGACCTTGTTTGGTCCATCCCTGGTTCCCACTCTCTAGAAAGCAGATGCTGAAGTGACTGGAGGTTTCTTGGGAATCACATCTTTGAGAGGAGGAAGATAGTGACCGGAATCTGTAGAAGTCTGAAGCATCTCTCCCTGTGTTAAGAAGCACAGACTGCCAGTAAGAGAAGCCATGTGGACAGACAAACTGCCCACTGCTCCAGCTTTGCCCAGCTGGTCTCTGGAGACTCTTCACAGCAGGACAAGCATGGCCTCTGGCTGCTACCAAGGGCATGGCAAGGTTCAGGCCACTCCTCCTGGGAGGACTGTGAATACTCTTTATCTGAGTTACTCTGTCCCATTTATGGAGAATCCAGCTGAATATGGCGCTCAGGGATCATCTCCTTGGATTCTGTATGGGATGGTAATCTGACCTGGAGCCTCTCCCTAGATCAGACCTGCCAGATCGCTAGGCCCATACACAGGGGGTACCCAGTAGAACTGTGTCAGGCAAGGCCTCATGGGTACATGCAGTATGGAACTACAGAGAAGCCCTCAATCAGAAGTCCGAGGAGACATCCCACCAGCTGTCACTCCAGTTGAGGGAGAGGGCATCACTGATAATGGTCCGTGCCACCCATCTAACAGCAGCGTTCAGCCTGCAGTGGCCTTCAATGGCACTTGGAGTCTTCATGACAAACTCTCCTGGTCCCAGACCTCAGGATGTGTAAAGATATAGGCAGAGTTCTTTCTGTGTTTGCTGGTTTGCTGCCCTTCAGCATCCCGGCCCCGGGAATTAAATATTAGATTGCCGTCCCTGTAACGCTTGAGCGTCCAGGAGCCACAGACGATGGTGGTGATGGGGGATGCATCCGGCCACTCTGACTGCTCCAAGACTGGGTCGGTCAGAGACATTGACTCAGGTCTGGGGGCATGCAGTGGAGGAGGGTCTGTGACACTCAGATGCGGGTACAGTCTCCTCATCCTCAGGGCCTTGTCAGCTGGCAAGTGAGGCTGGAACTGCCCTGGGAATGAGGCCTGTTCAGGTAGGATGCAGCCTCCAAGTGGACATGGACAGACATCTAGTAGCGAGTGGCTACCCCAATCCAGTAGGCCCTGGTCACTTTTATCTTGAGACAGATCATTGGGTTGGAATCTACGGCTTGTTTGCAGCTGTGATGGGTAAGAGCTCATTGTCAGCTTGACAGAATCAAGGATCACCTGAAGAACAGGCCTCTGGGGTACCTTTTGTTGTTGTTACTGTTGTTAAGATTTATCTATTTATTTATGTATGTGAGTACACTGTAGCTGTATAGATGGTTGTGAGCCTTCATGTGGTTGTTGGGAATTGAATTTTAGGACCTCTGCTTGCTCCAGTTGGTTCCGCTCACTCAGTCCCTGCTCGCTCCGGCCCAAAGATTTATCTATTATTATACATTAGTACACTGTAGCTGTCTTCTGACACGTCCGAAGAGGGCATCAGATCTCATTACAGGTGGTTGTGAGCCACCATGTGGTTGCTGGAATTTGAACTCAGGACCTTCAGAAGAGCAGTCAATGCGCTTACCCACTGAGCCATCTCGACAGCCCAATTGACACTAATTGCCATGTGAGGACCTGTTTTAAGTATGGGCAGGATTGGGTCCTGGGGAGTGGACTCTGGGCTGTGTGAGAAGGCAAACCGAGCATGTGAGCTTTCATTGTTCCCCTCTACAGAGGTCACATGACCAGCTGCTCCCAACTCCTCAGACCTTGGCTTAGGGGCCATGATAGACTGTTCTTGGAACTGTGAACTAAAAATAAACCCTTCCTCCCTTAAGTTGATTTTTATTTTCTTGTTTTTCTATAATTTACTTATTTTTATTTTGTGTACATTAGTGTTTTACCTGCATGCGAGAGGGAGTCAGATTTCCCCTGGAACAGGAGTTACAGACAGTTGTGAGCTGCCATGTGGGTGCTGGGAATTGAACCTGAGTCCTCTGGAAAAGGAGTCAGCGTTTTTTTTTTTTGTTTGTTTTGTTTTTAAATATTTATTTATTTATTATATGTAAGTACACTGTAGCTGTCTTCAGACACTCCAGAAGAGGGAGTCAGATCTTGTTACAGATGGTTATGA